>NC_052516.1:474379-503112 GCF_014356525.2 Nilaparvata lugens | reverse complement strand
ATGAAGTGATATTATCTATTTATTATCCATAAATTGGCAGGGTTCCTGTATCTTTTTATTCACTAGACAAGTTTCTTTTTTTGTTCTCCAGTGGTTTTGTAAATAATATTGTGGTGTGTTCTGTGTTGAAGATGAATGTCTCTGAACGTGTGAGGTATTTGAACTTGGTTTCTCGGAAAACATCTTGTTTATAGTTATAGGCATAACAAGCTTTATATAATTTAGTTTCTGAGTAATTTAGAGTTTCTATGAGATGAAAAAACATTGTTGTAAACAAACAGAATTGAAACTATGTTTCCAAAACGTAGTTAGTTGGAACTCAAAGTTTTTCGTTTATTTCATCTCTGCAATTTGTTATTAAATAAGTGTAAGTATATTAAACTACCATCATTAATTAATAGCAAAAAACTTAATGGTTTATTAAACTGATTTTTCATTTGATGTAGCCTACCCAATGTGACAAATAAATTGAAATATTGCTTTTTAGGAATACAATCAAATACCGTACCGTAGCTTAACTTTAAGTGCTTTCTTTAAATTAGCGTTATATTTTTGTGATTTTTGACTTCAATCATTGACTTCAAGTACTGGTTATGTGATGAAAAAGAACCACCTGGTCTTCACCGTTCAGTTCGTACTCCGGAAAATGTAGACCAAGTCAGAACGGCAGTTGTTACTATTCCTAGACGACACTGACATGGTCTACATTTCCCAATGTACGAACTGAACGGGGAAGACTTTTCAAGCACAGAACCAGTACTTCTAAACGCTGCAACCCATCAGAGTACAGCATTTTAATCAGACACTGTACCTTGACACCCAACTCTAAAACATTGATGGAAGAGCGTTGCACTGTATCTACAGATTCATGTTTCTAAAAAAAAACTGCTTGACTGCGACAACACGATGTTGTACGTTACAACGCCCCATAGCGACGGAAACGGCAAAGTATATGCGTCTACCATACGTTCGTTCAAGGGCAATAACCACTCGTCGTACGACTACGGCGACCACGCCCCGTTTCAGAAAGCCAATTTTCTGGCTCAAGCTGTTTAAAGTCTAAAACTACCAAAATCCCGAGCTCCGAAACCGCCCTTGGAAACACAGTGTCTAGACTAGTCTAGGACTGTGTTTTCTTCTTAAGGTGCGTACAGACTCTCGCTCTGCTCCGCAACCGAACGTCACTCCAGCAGAGGCGATTGATGATCGACGGGGAGCAAGAGTAGTCGACCGGGGAACGTGAGAAGATCGAACATCTTCCGTAACGTTCATGATGGGTGCGTGGGCGGTCCGACTGTGGGTTCGATGGTGGTACGAAGGCGGTACGAGGGAGGACGGTGCTCGGTGCGGGTTGAAGCACGAATATGTGTACGCAGCTTAAAAAGACCTTAGAAACACAGTGTCCTGACTACAACTATGTTATTTTATTTCCCTTTCATAATTTTGATTTTCCAATTTTCACCCACAATGAGCCCCCGCCTTCAAGTACCCACCCTGCAGAGTGCAGCCTCCGCTATGCTCTTACAGTGATCCGTGAGGGCACGTTTATGTGCCAAGGGGCCTCGATGATAAAAGACGAGAGACAGTACCTGATACGTGTACTGCACAGCGGCATCAGACAACGCTCATCAATCTTGCTTCCACGAGTGCAGGCTAGTATTGAATTCCTTGTTAGATTCACAATGAACTGGCAGTATTGATGGAATACAGATTATTGGTCTCATGAAGCTCAATTTAGAATTATTTCACTATAGCCTACTGAGGTTTACGTTATAATGGCAGTATTTGATTAACATTGGGGTTGCAATCCTTCTCTATCATTCGACATTGACAGTGCTATTCTTTTCATTTTTTAACACTTAGTGCCATTTAAACTAATTTCATCTTAAACTGGATTAAGTCTATCTGTACCAATCGGTGCAAAAACGACCATGTCAATTTTTTTTCAAAAATGAGTTTAATCCACTAATACATAACTACTATAGATTATTTTCAGTTCCAGAAGTGCTATGTCCTACCTCAAACAATAAAAAGTCATAAAATTTATACTACCAATGTCATGATTTAGATGACCGAGCGAAGTGAGGTCTCAAGATTCGAGTCGACGGTTTGGCATTTCCTCTCAATGTTTAAATGTTTATATGTTGCGCATTTACGGCGAAACGCGGTATAGATTTTCATGAATTTGACAGGTATGTTCCTTTTTAAATTGCGCGTCGTCGTATATACAGGTTTTTGGAATTTTGCATTTCAAGGATATATACAAGGAAAAAGGAGCCACCTTCATACGCCAATATTAGAGTAAAAATCAACTATAGAACTATTCATCATGAATCAGCTGTCTAGTTGACTATAATACTACCCGTTCAAAAACCTCGAACATCTTGAAAATGTATCTTTCCATTAACGTTAGTTAGACAGTTTTTCACGCTATTATTTCAAATTCAGAACTCAACTAACCTAAATCATTATAATATATAATATCGAGTGCCCTGGCTGGCTCATGTCTGTGTCAGAGTTTTCATGTCGCAGCTGATCAATTTCAGGGCCTCTGACATGACCTAACGACTGCTTTTTAGGCAGCCGGACCGACGGCTTAACGTGTCCATCCGAACCGGGAGTGGCCCGATGATAAATATTTTGCCCGGCCGGGATTTGAACCCGGGGCTCTGAATCTCAATTCATAGATAGAGAACAGAGCAGACGACCATACACAAGCGTTGTCTATACTTGCATATTTAGCGCTTACATGTGTAGCACATTCTAACCTTTCACTATAAAAACAAAGTAAGGTCAATCAGATGATGAAAAATACGTGACCATTTGCCCCGGAGTCCAGGAGCATAAGGTAAATCTTATTCATATAAAAATGAGCAAATGCTTGTGCTTCTACCTAATGCTCATGAGCAAAACCTTACGCTCCATGCTCATGCTCATGAGCATTTGCTCAGTTTTCATTCATATGAAACAGTGTGAAAATAATCTATATTAGTGTATTAAACTCATTTTTGAAAAGCTCTACTCTATCACTTGAACTGGATTAAATTTATCAGTACCTTGGTGCAAAAACTACCAATGTCAATTTTTTTCAAAAATGAGTTTAATACACTAATATAGATTATTTTCACACTGTTTCATATGAATGAAAACTGAGCAAATGCTCATGAGCATGGAGCGTAAGGTTTTTCTCTCTCTCCCTCGTCCCCCTTACATTATTTTCTACTCTATCACTCTCATCTCCTCTCTTCCTCACTCTCTCACACACTCTCTCTCTTTTCGTCTCTCACGCACACTCTCACACTGTCTAGACTACAAATTATTTTGAGCTCCTTCATTAAGTTTCGATTTCTCTAATTTTCAGCCCACGATGAGCCCCCGCCTTCAAGTACCCACCCTGCAGGAGTGCAGCCTCCGCTATGCTCTCACGGTGATCCGTGAGGGCACGTTCATGTGCAAAGGGGCCTCGATGATAAAAGACGAGAGACAGTACCTGATACGTGTACTGCACAGCGGCATCAGACAACAGCTCATCAATCTTGCCTTCCACGAGTGCAGGTTAGTATTGAATTCTCACGAGTGCAGGTTAGTATTGAATTGTTAGATTCACAAAGAACTGGCAGTATTGATGGAATACAGATTATTTTGGTCTCATGAAGCTCAATTTAGAATTATTTCACTATACTGAAGTTCACGTTATAATGGTTGTACTTGATTAACATTGGGGTTGCGATCCTTTTTTTTCATTTGACAGAGCAAACAGCTCTATCCTTTTCTAGCTCCACAACGTAGCCATATCATCTTTTAACATTTTAGAAATAATATCGGGGACTGAGCTTCGCTCTAGAGTACAAAAGCGTAAAAAATTTATCAAGAAAGAATAAATTAATAATATACAGAATAATGTTCTATCTAATCACAGTGAATTGAGATTAATTCCCAGAGGAATGCAAACATTTCCCTCACAAAGGCCCGGTTGCACAAAAGCCGGTTAAATTTTGATCCTGATTAATTTCACATGAACCAAATCAGAGAAGACCATTTCAAAAAGATGGTTCTACTGGAATTAATCAGGATTGAAAATAACCCGGCTTTTTTGCAACCGGCATTAAGTGCATGATTGAATGGTTACAAAAGTTCAACAGCTGAGTCATAATTTTGACACAGACCCACACACATGTATTCGCTCACTCACTTCCATCATCACCAACAGACGACGAAATAATTATTATCAGCTGTTTTCCCAAGGATGAATAATAATTATTCTTTTAATGTCCTTCAGCGAGTTTTCCAGAGATGAGACCTAGTGCAATCGAATCTTCATATTATAAACCTACTATGCTCTGAATTTCGTGAGAATCGTTAAGAGCCGTTTTCGAGATCCGGTGAAATAGAAACATATAAACATCCAAAGATCTAAACAGAAGTTGCTCGTTTTATAGTATAGGATAATTAATTCATAACATCAGCTGAGGCTATTTGGGAGCTTTCACACAGACAGTCCTTCATGCGCGGACACATAATTTCAGCTGGTTAATATACAACATAATTTACAACTTTTACATCAACAAACTGATACGGGTTGAGACACCACCTCCGTAAACAAAGCCATAGTGCATTCTGGTGACGTCAGCACAGGTAGGGCTCCTACACCAATAAACATTTGTTGATTTCAGCTGATCTATATCAGCTAGTGTGTTTATTGTTGTATAGTGAGGTCCACGTTATAATGACAGTATTTGATCAACTTTAGTTTTGCTATCCTTGTCTATGATTCGACAAAGCCGATAATACTATCCTTTTCTAGGTTCACAACGATGACAATTATGTTTTTGACAGTTTAGAAATATAATTAATTAATGCAGAGAATCGGTATCGCTATTCTTCTATCTTTATTCACTGCCATTATAACGTGGACTACACTATAGGAGCCCTACCTGTGCTGACGTTACCATCAACCACCTGTCATGCACTATGGCTTTGTTTACGGAAGTAGTGGTTGAGATATCAATGTGCGGGTTTCGCTTTTTATTTTCTCTTGGACTTCTGTATCGAAATCATTTATCACATGAACACCTTCTCTTTCTAAAAGATGAATTTGGATTCAAATGAAGGTCAAATATGTTGAAGCGACAAAGTAATTTTTCATTTCCCAATGAAACCTACTGTCAAAATATTCTTGTTAGAAAAATTGTTAGCTGTTTCCATGATTTTTATTAACTCTGTATGTATTCAAAGTTGTGGGTTTCAAAGATTAAAATACAGCAGTTCTTGAGCGAGTTCTCCAACCCAGGGGTCACTAGTATTCTACAATAATATAATCTCGGGAGAAGACATCAGTTTGAACCAAAACTTTCCCAAACCGTTATACATACATGCATATACATGAGAGAAGAAAAACTAATTGTAAAATCTCTAGTCATCACCAGCAAAAAGATAACTCTTTGCCCGCTGGTGAGAGTTGCTTAAAAAAAATCCTTAATTTAACTAGAAATTTAAACGAAAAGACTTTATAACAAAAGTAGAGTCACAAAGTGTACTTTAAATCAATATACTTTAAAAATGTGGTCCAAAGTAAAATAATTCACACCTATATTGATAATTTATAAAAGGTCAGAATTCAGAGAAATACTAAACTGAAAACTGAAACTGAAAAAAAACTCACACTAGGTTCAAAGTGAAGAAATATTCACCTTCAATCCACTCCTTCTTTATAGATAAGAAGTTGATATTACTTTATTGATTAGAAGTTGGTATTACTTTATAGACTAGTAGTTCTGTCAACAGTAGACCTCACGCAGTATTCTCATCCACAAGTACCTGATTGAAACTATAGACCTTATGGAAATACAGCAATAGACTGGCTTCTCCACACATCTGTGTAATCACTTGTCAGCTGATTTATGATGAATAATTCTATAGTCTGATTTTTACTCTAATATTGGCGTATGAAGGAGGCTCCTTTTTCCTTTTATATTATCCTTGAAGTGCAAAATTTCCAAAAACCTTGTACATACGTCGACGCACAATTGAAAAAGGAACATACCTGTCAAATTTCATGAAAATCTATTACCCGCGTTTCGCCGTAAATGCGCAACATAAAAACATATAGGCCTAAACATTCAAACATTTAAACATTAAGAGAAATGCCAAACCGTCGACTTGAATCTTAGACCTCACTTCGCTCGGTCAATAAGAAGTTGATAATATTGATTTACTTGTTTCAATTTCAGACGTGACTCGAATCTGATGATAGAGATCGTATATCTACTGTTGGATGGCTCTATACGTTGCATTGCTCCCACTCCGGAAATGGAACATCTGAGCACAAGTCAGTGCATGCGACTGTTCTGCATCATGCATCAGGCCGATGCTACTGGGCTCACTGAACTCAAGGTAGGTTGAGGCCTTCATTGAAAACATTCTATAGTGAGGTCCACGTTTGGTGTTGCTATTTTTGTCTATCATCCGACAAAGCAGATAGCGCTATCCCTTTCCACCTCCAGACCAGGTTTTTAGAATGTAGAGATTATATCAATTATATTCTCAATTGTATCAATTATATTTTCAAGAACACAGTCAACCTATGTTCCCTTAGGCTAGGCGTACATCAGTTAGACAAGACAGGACACGTTTAGTAACAATACTTCACATTGTATGACGCAACTCACACTGTTCAGTCATTGCAACCTCCATGTCTAAACGTGTCTTTCCTCCATGTCTAATCGAATAGAGCGTGCACCATTTCTATCAGGCTAGGCACACACCAGTTAGTCTAGACAAGACATGTTTAGTCACAATACTTCACATAGTTGCTTATGAAGCTACACACACTGATTAGTCATTGCAATTAGACATATCTTCATAAGCAACTACTTATCTACATATCTTTATAAGTAGTTGCTTATGAAGATATGTCCAATTGCAATGACTAATCAGTGTGAGTTGCGTCATGAGCAACTATGTGAAGTATTGTGACTAAACGTGTCTTGTCTTGACTAACTGGTGTGTGCCCACCCTTAACCTAGCTCCGCAGTGCAGGCTGGATGCTTGTCTGACTCGGACTAGGCGCTGAGACAGCAAGTAATAGCAGCGCTGGTGGGAATGCGAGCGGCCGCAGTAACGTCTTCCACCCTGCAATGGTCGGCGTAGTTCCGCCTAGCGGACTGACGAAAGATCAAACCAGTCGGTTATTTGATCCCTCCAGCCAGGCTCAGCCAAGCAGCCTAGACAATAGAACAATGGAGTGACGGTCTTATTCGCGTTCATCAGCAGTTTCTTTCTCACGACTATTTTTATTTTTGTGTGTCAATAATAACTCCAGTCACCAGTAAAAAGTTTCCAGAACGTGGTGTACTACCATATTAATGATTTTCATGATGATTTTTAATTATTTAAAAACATTGTTGACATTCTGAGCCTTTAGGCTAACTTGGGGTCGCTGAGAACGAATCTGCAATCAGAATTTCTCTATCACGAAAAATAACGGAAAAAACCCAGCTGTTGATCTTCCGGCAACCGTTAACAGTCATCCTGCAATGCGGCCTAAACACTTCCAAGCCAGACACCCATCTCAAATGACAACAAAGCCAAGCTGTGAGAAACCATCCTGCACTGCGGCGCTAGGTTTAGACATCTTTAGACAATCGGTAGTTGTCAGTGTATATTCAGTGTTCATGATGGCTGATGACGAACAATTTGTGTTGATCGTTCAATCAAAAGAACTGGTTCACAATCCAAGACTGAATGGTAATATGGTCGAAAGAATTAAATGAAAAGACTAAGAAATTGTCAAAAAACCACAGTTTTATTGATACTTAGAAAGACCGGTTCGGTTGTTACACCATTGTCAATCTCTGATAAACTCGTTTTCAGATTCAGAGGTTGACAATGGTTAAACAACCGAAACCGGTCTTTCTAAGTATCAATAAAACTGTGATGTTTTGACAATTTCTTAGTCTTTTTCATTTAATATGAATAATTACCACAATATCAACTTCTCAACTACACAAAAAGTCGAAAGAATTGGTTTATAATAATGAGATTTTCCTAAAATTTGTGTCCTGTTTTTGTCAATGTGTTTTGTATAAGTTTCAGCAGATAGTTGAACGATTTCAATGTTAATCATCACTTCTCAGCTCTAGAATAAAATTCTCCAATAGTTTTTTTCTTCCAGTTTTCTATTATATGGGTGAATCCAGTGTTTCCTGTTTTCTCTTTCTTGCAAGCAAATCCACTCCCAAATCATAAGCGCACCGGTCCGACATTACTATAAGGGCCGCCGCAAAGTAGACCCACGCTAATCCACGAAAAGCAACCCACGCCAAGGGATGTTTTGTAAACCATTGCTATAGAATTATTCATAATCAATCAGCTGACAAGTGGATTATTCATTGCATGTATTACACACATGTCTGGTTGAGAAAGGTTTCTAAACAAGATTTGAGTTCTGTCACTTTATTATGTTAGTACTAAGTTGAAATACTTATCTATACTATAATAATAAAGGAAAGACTGGCGTATACACGTACGTGATTGGAAAATTATGTTTGACGCATCATCACGTCTGAACTACTGGACTGATTAACTTGAAATATTGCATAACGATTCTTAATTAACCGAGGATGATTCTAGGCCTATTTCAAACTCTTCAAGATACCACTCGGTCAAGTTTTCAGTTTGTCAAGTTTTAAAATAGACCCTTGCGGAACACGGGTTACCTTCTAGTTATCAATAACCAATTTCATTTTTGCAGATCACAGTAAACCCGCGCATGAAAGTGGCCGTAGAGCACACAGGCATGGCGCCGCTGAACAGCCTGATGTCACGTGGTCTGGCCAGGAACCTGCACACACTTGTGCTGCGCAACACGTGTGACAACGCCATGTTGGCACAACTGGGCCGACACGCCACGTGTCTCAGCAAGCTCGACATCGCCGATAACTGGCTCATCAACGAGCAGGGCATTTGTCAGCTGCTTTTCAAGGTCAGTCCAAGGCCATATTTGTTAGCTGCTATTCAAGGTCAGTCCAAGGTTACATTTGTCAGCTACTTTTCAAGGTTAGTGCAAGGCAATTTGCCAGCTGCTTTTCAAAGTCAGTGTGAGACCTGTACTTGTGAAGGTCAGTTGGTGAACGCTTGTCATGTGATCAGAGCTTTTTCTGGTCGATTTTATTTTGCCTGACGTCACACGTTCCCGGTTTCAATTTCTTACACATGCTATCTTATGGAAGATCAAAACTAAATCTTCTATAAATAATAAATAACTAATGAAATCAAATTCCCTTCAAAGTGAAGCTGGCAATAGAAATTTTCTACAGGAAAAGTAGGATGAGTACAATTATAATTCAACTATCTCTTTCTCCAAAGTTGGTTTGACTGTTGAATCCGATTAATCAATGTATGGTCGGATTTATCATAACGTATTCCAATTGAGTCAGCTGATGGTTCAAACTAGAAATTTAGTTCAATTTTTTAGAGAAAGTGACCCTGATGCCTGGTTGCAGAGTCGTTACATAAAATCAAACCGCTATGTGAGACATAGTTTAAAATCACTGACATGAATGGTTGGTCGTTGCACAGTCGTTTGCCGAAGCCCATTTAGCTATATCTCGAATTAGCATCACACATTATTCACTTTTTTCCGTACATTTCCGTACACGCTTCTATCAGGACCTCCTATATACTACCGGACCTGAGCCTACAAAAAAAAAAAAATGGCCGCCGTATGTGGTGGTCTTATAGAAATTCCTACTAAGAAAAAATCACTAATCAGCTGTTAGAGAGCGTCTCAGTTCCTCTAGTTCCCGTTTAAAATATCATTGCAGGCCACCACATACGGCGGCCATTTTTTTGTAGGCGCAGGTCCGGTATATAGGAAGTCCTGCTTCTATCCAACCAATGTTTTGGCATATGGGAAAGTTTCAATCGATATCACTGTGAACAGACCTAAAAGACCTCACATAAAATTGTTGAACAATATGGCTACTCTTGGCTTTTGGCTAGATTTCTCACCATATTTAGCGATTTGGAGGTCATAAACAACTTGAAAAACATAGGGAGAGAAAAAATAAATTACTTATATACAGATGTTTTTCGTAAACATCTTTCAAAAAAGCTATCACGACCTCTAAAATGCATTTGGCGCGAGTAGATAGTGGATTTAACAGCACGACTTCGGGCCCATAATTTAGTTGACCGTTTTTAGCTATTGAAGACATAAATAAGCTCCTTCTAACGACTGTGCAACAGAAACGTGTGTCTAATCAGCGTTGTTAGTTGTATGTGTTTAATTTGTTCTTTTGTTTACGTTTTCGAACTTTGGTTTTCGAACTTTGAAATTTGGCTTTGAACTCGACAAATGATGTACTTTTTCAACTTTGAACGTTCGTAAAAGGTTCAAAAACGTGAAACAAGGGAACAAAACACAGTATATGAATCTTATTGGAAATTTCTTTCTCTCTCCAACCATGTCCTTGGAATTATTATATAATTATATAATTAGATTTTGACTGCTAGTTCTCTAGTTGTTGATGTTTTTCGATAATATAGAAAAATCGAAATATCTTGAATGATATGGTGTCGCTCTAATAATACAAGATCCCAATACGATGCTTTGCATTGAGGTAGAAATGCCTGCAATGAATTGCTTTGTATAGTGTATTCTACTTATAGAGAAGTAGAAGTAGAAGTATATTGAAAACTAAGGGCGATATAAGAAAATTTTACTGGACATTTTTTGTTGCAAATTCAATGTGGAATCCATAGTCTTCGGCTGTTACACCTTTCGTGGGACATTCTGTATATTCAAGGGAGGTGGGACCATCCCGCAAGGGACTCCCCACAACAAACAAAATACGAATTTATTTATTTATTTATTTATTTATTTATTTATTATTTATTTATTTATTTATTTATTTATTATTTATTTTTATTTATTTATTATTTATTTATTTATTATTTATTTATTATTTATTTATTTATTTATTATTATTTATTTATTTATTTATTTATTTATTTATTTATTTATTATTATTTATTTATTTATTTATTTATACAATATGACAATTTCCACTGAGTCTAACAAGACCCATAGTGGTACAAAACAAAATAGCACTGTACATGAATAAACTATACGGTATTAATGTAAAACTTAAAGTATAATAGATGAGCACAGTAAAAATTAATATAGATTACTTCAAAAACAAGATAGAAATAGAAAAATGAGAAGGAAAAAAAGAAAAAAGGCATGCAGTTCGTGAACCCATGCAAAAATCATTATCTACATTTCATAAAAAAAAGGAATACAACTTCTCCTTGCTACCAGCCATAAGTCAATACCCAGAAGCAAGAGCTAGGTGTCGGTGCACTCTCTTTTGGAATAGTGATAAGGTTGGGGAAAGGATGATATAAAGTGGCAGAGCATTCCATTCACGAGAAGCCGTAACACAAAACGAAGCTCCGAAAATTGCCGTTCGGTGTTGAGGTATCTGAAGAGAGAAGCGGTGAGACCGAGTATCCCTCTGATGAACCTCAGTGAAAAGTACAAGTCCTTCTCTCAAATATTTTGGACCAGTACCTCCCACAATTAGTTTGTAGGTTTGGCAGAGTATGAATACGAAATACGAATGTACTTTTTACTCCCAAGCTGTCTGTTTTCAGATTGGTTTCTACAACGATGCAGGTTTGATGCCTAGTGAGATCGGACTCCCCGATCTCAAATCACTTGTAGCGTTGTACTGTGACTACAGATTCATTGTAATCATTGTAATTTTGTATTTTGATTAACAGGACTCGAGCAGCATCCATCTGCCAGCTGATCTGGATGACTGTGACTGGATGCTGACCGACCTCAACCGAATGCCCCAAGATAACCTGACCCGGTGCTGTGAAACCCTGCAGGAGATAAGGATACAGGACACCAATACGTCGGGCATCAGTGTCCTTATGTTGCTTATGTTTGTCAAGCATTTGGAGTCGTTGGGAGGATTCCTTTACTATCGGTGAGTGGTCTTGAATTGACGGAAAAATGGGTATCAATGAAAATAGGTTACTACAATTTTACTACCGGTGAGTGAATCTCGAATTGGAAAACATCACTTTCAATGAAAATACTCGAAAATTTCAGTACAATGACGGCTAGTATTTTAATATGAACATTATATAACACGGTTCCAAAGCTGGTGGCATCAACATTAAAACATGGTTTTCTCATGCTGGCAGCAGGTTTATTCTTTATTCATTCATACAATAAGTACATCAGTTTCGAAAGTGAAAATGTATAATCAGATATTAATGTTAAATATTACATTCTTTTTTTTTTTGCTGAGGCTGCTGCCCACACATTTACTCTATAGTGAAGTCCACGTTATGAGTGGAATTCTGGCAGTGGAGAAAGATAGGAGAAAAACGTTGCCGATCCTCTGTCTTGATCAATGCCTTCTATGGACTCGTTTAAAATGATAAATTATATTTTTCAATAATTCCATGATGAATTTTCCTAATAAAGATAATTTTTTTTATTAATTCTCAATTCTACATTGTTAAAAGACGATCTGGCAACAGAGCAAAGCGGGAAAGAGATAGCGCTACCCGCTTGATAGAATGATAGACAAGGATAGCAATACCATTGCTAATCAAACGCTGCCATTATAACGTGGACCTCACTATAGTTTGTAGTGGTTGGGAGGGTCTCTTAATTATCAGTAAATGAATCTTGAATTTACAGAAAAAATCATCTAAAAATTGTAAACATCTGCGTTTTTTAAAGATTGATAACTGTGTATCAACCGAATTCAGTTACTCAATTTTTTAAATTTTTTTTATTTTTTTTTTATTTTTATTTATTTGCAATACAAATGAGACTAATGTAATAACATTGGTAGATAAAATAATAAGGTAGTCCTTGTGCTATTTTTCTTCCAAATTTGAAGGTGACACAGTCCAAGATGAGGTTGGAATTTCACGTGTACAATTTTCACAAAATTCTAGTCAAAAATAAACATGAAAACTATAAATTTTGAATTTAGAAGGCTTAAATTGATAAATTGATTAGAAATATTCCACTCAATTACCACTTGTAGCAAATAATATTGAGTTATTTAAGAAAATTTGGACCATTGAAGAAACAAGAAATAAATTGTCTCAATCGCTGCCCACCTGAGGTTGATAAAGGTAACGTTGATAATAAATAATAATGATAACGGTGACGTTGATAATAAACTATCAACGTTCACTAGAGGTTGATAATTTCAACAACGGAAACTAGTTTCTCGAAAAATTAGTATGAATTCTCAAATTTCCTTTTGAGAAACCAAGGTGAACTCATTCTATCGTCAATCATATCTTACATCAATTCTTATCCAATATTATAAAATAAAGATTTTTTTATGAATTAACATGGAGTGATCCGTGGTCTAGTGGATAGAGTGCCCTGCGTAGCAGCATAGAGATCCCGGGTTCAAACCCTCTCAATACCAAAAGTTTTTTAACCAGATCACTCCCGTGTTATCGGATGGGCACGTTAAACTGTCGGTCCCGGCTGAAGTATGACAGTCGTGAGGCCCATTGACGGCTTAAATTATATATTCAGGCGGTGGGACCTTCCCGCAAGGGACGCCCCACCAACAAAAGCCATACGAATTTACTTTTTTACTATGAATTAACATGTTACAGCAACCTAGTCAAACTCGTTAACGCTTATTACATAACCTAACTTTCCTCTGCAAAATTTTTATCATAATATTATAAAACTATGAAAAGTTTTTTCATGACTTGGCATGTTACAGCAACCTAGGCGACTGCATCTTGGCGGTGAAACCGTTTCGGAGCCGACTGGCCATTACTAAGCTGTGGGACATGCATCTGCCCTGGGAGAAGATGGTGGCAATTGGCGAGGTGATAGGTCACGGCCTCCACACGCTGTACACGCGTGTGTCACAGATCACAGCCAAGCAACTGCCCTTCACAGCCCTGCGTGACTTGACCATCGATTTCGACTATTTTGTCTACGAGCAGGCGTTTGTCGACTTCCTTGCCACAAATGGGGCACAGTTGACGAGGCTTGTTCTACTTGATCAGGTATGTATTTTGCACAAAAAACTAGTATTTCTGTTCATTTGTCATGATTCTACTCATCTTATTTCTTGTTTTCTTGCATTTGTTGTTCTTTTTTTCCTTCTCCTTTTGTCGTCTTCTTCTTCTATTCAATCTCCTCTCTCGTCTATGTCCTTATTTTACATGGTTCTCTAATGCCTATGGAACTCTCTACTGTCTACTCTACTGTGGCTTGTATTACTTGATCAATAATTATTGTTATTCTTCATTCTTTTATCGATTCAATGATACACAGTTATTTTTCTTTAATAATTTGATGGAAGATCAACAGGCATAGCCCAAAACTGTTCCTCCCTCGAATTTTGATTCATTAAAATAGTCCAAAATAAAGGTTATCAATTGTTCATTATTTATTAAGCTCATCCTTCTCATTCTCCTTCCTCTTTACCGTTCTTCTTTTATTCAATCTCCTCTTTTTTGTCTCCTTTTTACACGGATTTTCACTGTCTGCTTCTCCTTGTCTGTATATCAGGATTTGTATAATATTGCCTTTATGTTCTTCCTCTTTTCCTCCTTGTACTCATCCTGTAATCTCCTCCTACACCTGTTTTTTTCTTCATTTTCGTCTACTTGCTTCTTCTCCATCCTGTTCCTTTCTCTCCTTAAACTTTACCTTCCCCTTATCTTTCTCCCTATATTTCCACTGTCTTCTCCACCTCCTTTCCTTCCTCATCCTGTCTTATTTTCCATTCTCACCGTCTTCTTAATTTTGTGTGGCATTTCTTCATATTCCTTCTTTTCTTCCTTCTCATTTTCCAGTTGTTTACCTCCTCCTCTGTACTTCCAATTTTGAATCGTTATCTTCTTCTCATCGTCTTCTCCTCTTCCAGTGTCCTTTCCCTGTCTTCTTTGTCTACTCCTTCAATTTCTTATTATACTTATCCTTTCCTCCTCACCTCTTCTCTTCCTTTTCCTGTTTCCCTGTCTTGTTCTTTTGTCTTCGCCTCCACTTCTATAGTTTGTATAAAATAAGCTGAGACTTTGAGAAAATATCCTTGTTGCCAAATTGTGCGAAATTCCAATATCCTCATGAAAGGATATTGTATTCAGATTGTATTGAATATTTGTATTCAAATATGACAGGATGTATTCAATTCGACAACACAGTCGAACATCAGTGTTATTTTTACCCTCCTTCAATTTCTCATTCTACTTCTCCTACTCTTCTCTTCTCATCCTTTCCGCGTCTTGTTCTTTTGTCTTCACCTCCACCTTCCATAGTTGTTTTATGAAATAAAATGAGACTTAAAAATTAACTTAAACGGAGACTTAACTTAGACTTGAACGGAGAAAATATCCTTGTTGCCAAATTGTACGAGGAGGTGGTAGGAGATGCGAATCTAATATTGTGGAAACCTGTTACTAAAGTGTACCTTATTTAACAGAACCAAAACCATAGGATACTCAAATATTACTATATCTTTTGTTAAAGTGACAATCATTTTCCAACCTGAACAAACACATAGGATCACTCAATTTGGTAGAGTAAATGGGAAGGATATTTTGAATATTCTTTCCGAAGAATTGACATTGATATGTCCAAAGCTCCGCCAGTACATATAGATGCATAACACTATTATCTATAGTTATTCAAAATTGCTTTTCTTATATCATATACAGTTCAATAATTATTATTCTAGTTCATATTATGTAAATTCATTCATTATTTTTCTGTATTGTTAGTAAGTGTATAAGCCAGTAATATCGGGGACCGAGCTTCGCTCTGGAGTACAAAAACATTATTACAAAAGAATAAATTATAATAACATTCATACAGAAATGTTCTACCCAATCACAATAAATTGAGATTAATTCCCAGAGGAATGCAAAAATTTCCCTCACAAAGGCCCAGTTTCACAAGAGCCGGTTAAATTTTAAACCTGATTAACTTCACGTGAACCAAATCAGAGAAGACCATTTCAAAAAGATGGATCTACTGGAATTAATCAGGATTCAAAATAACCCGGCTTTTTTGCAACCGGCACTAAGTACCTGATTGAATGATTACAAAAGTTCAACAGCTGAGTCATAATTTTGACACAGTTCCACACACATGAACTCGCTCACTCACTTTCATCACCAACAGACGACGAAATAATTATCAGCTGTTTTCCCAAAGATGAATAATAATTATCCTTTTAATGTCCTTCAGCGAGTTTTCCGAGGGATGAGACCTAGTGCAATCGAATCTTTATATTATAAACCTACTATGTTCTGAATTTCGTGAGAATCGTTAGAGCCGTTTTCGAGATCCGGTGAAATACAAACATATAAACATCTAAACATCCAAACATATAAACAGAAGTTGCTCGTTTAATAGTATAGGATAATATCCTATATATTACAATATATTATATTGTAATCGACATGAATAAAGTATTCAATCAAATGTTTCTTTATCCTATGTTGGACAGGGCTACAACATGGACATAACAGTGATCGCCAACTACTGTCCACAGCTAGTGGAACTGGCCGCCAGTACTTGCCTCGACAATCACTTTCCTCACAGCGAGTTGGCGCACCTCAAAGTGGCTCGTCTCAAAATCAACACAGCCCAAGTCTTCACATGGATCATGGTCAACTGTCCCATCATCAAGAAACTGGCGGTAAATTATATTTATTTATGATCAAATTTATTCCCAAATTTATTGTAATCATTTATTCAATTGTCTTTTAATCTATTAATTTATCTATTTGTATTAATGATTATTTTTGAGGTTATAATTGAATTTAATTTGCCATAATCTCACAAGTCAAGTATCACTTTTTGTGTAGTTGTATTTCTAATTATCAATAAATCAGTGGTTTTTTGACAATTTCTTAGTCTTTTTCATTCAACAAGTCAAGTAGACGAAATGTCATGACGTTATGAATAGATAGCTAAATAAATATTTATTTCCCAAAAAACTAAAACTATCACATCAATTACAGTAAATATTAGATAGTTTACAATTACATACACTAGTTAGTTCCAGAAATGTCTTATAACGTGTCCTCTACATCTTTAGTGTTTTCTGTGTGGAAATTGACCTACTCCACTATGGCGTACCTTGTTGTTCTTGAGTAGGTTAACCTTGTTTGTTTGTTTTTTTTTTGTGTGCTGATTAGTAATTAGTAAGTGTTTAGTGAGTCATTAGGTGTTTAGTTGAAAATATGAGTTGCTGTTTGAAATAATGTTTTCTATGTTCTATCTTCCTTTGCTCATTAACCAATTCTGTACTATTGAATGAAAAAGACTAAGAAATTGTCAAAAAACCACTGATTTATTGATAATTAGAAAGACCGGTTTCGGTTATAACACCATTGTCAATCTCTGATAAACTAAAACTAGAAACAAGAGCAGCAGAATTTATACTAGTAGGCGAGTACTGCTATTGGTCGAGGGCATGAACGCCTGCCATTGGCCCAGCTAGACAGTCTCCTCCCACTCAACGGTGTGACAAAATGGCGGCTTAAGCAACAGAATCGCCATGATAATAAAATTTACTCTTAGTACAAAATAAGAACCAAGAAAACAAGTGTGAAAGCTTGTGTCAAACTGTCTAGCTAGGCCAATGGCAGGCGTTCATGCCCTCGACCAATAGCAGTACTCGCCTACTAGTATAAATTCTGCTGCTCTTGTTTCTAGTTTTAGTTTATCAGAGATTGATAATGGAGTAATAACCGAACCGGTCTTTCTAATTATCAATAAATCAGTGGTTTTTTTGACAATTTCTTAGTCTTTTTCATTCAATATGAATAATCACCACAATATCAACTTCTCAACTACACACAAAAAAAAAATTCTGTACTATTGTTTTGAACTATGTATGATGATTAATCTGTTTAAAGTTTGCACGAAGTAGTTTATATAATTTTGATGCTGAATGATTGAAATGTCTCTGTTATAGTGCCTTCCTTGCAACATTGGTGATGAGAAAATTCCTGTGTTCTTTGTTTCTGGTTTGAAATGTTGTTGGATTGTTGTTGAACAATGCCCAATTCATTCCAGTAATAAATTATAGTAATGTTCTCAGGAAAGTATAATTCAGATTTAATTGATTGTATATGATAAAATAATAATAATATCGAGTGACCTGGCTGGCTGAGGTCTGGTGTCAGAGTTTTCAGGTCGCACCTGATCAATTTCAGGGCCTCTGTCATGACCTAACGACAGCTTTTTAAGGCAGCCGTGAGCCGGTACCAACGGCTTAACGTGATCAGTGAACAATCAACATGTTTCAATAATACTAGAAGAAATATTATGGTCATTCAAATACAGACTAGCCAACTTACTTGCAAATCCAGCGGTGTATTGAGAGCAGAAACGTCTTTTGAATCAGGATGAAGCATTCAAAAACAATATTTCTCATATTAGATATTCAGTACATTATTATTTAATGATTAACAAAAGCTCATCAGTGATTGACAACCAAATCATTTGAAACAAAAACTTCGATAACCATTGTTATTTTGATTTGTATTTTGAAAAAATTGAGTCATGTAATGGTTTCAGGTGCGCATAGAGCAAAGACGAGATGTATGAGATGCACCGAGAAAGCGAGTATTGGCTGAACAATCGTGTGATCTTCGACCTGGCAGAGATGGGTGTGCCCTCCCTTGACACAATCGAACATCTCAGCATTGTCTACCTCAGTAGTCCTAGAGAAAGAGTAAGTGTCAGAAATAGTATATTTCGCACCTAGGGCCGAAAATGAGACTTTTCCGGCTTGAAATCGGTTTTCAAGTCCGAGGCCATAGGCCGAGGACTAGAAAAGATTGAGAGCCGGAAAAACATTTTTGCCAGCGGTGCGAACGCTATTTTTCGCCACACACAAAAATAAACAATATATAATATGAGAATAATTGTTTATTAGGCACTTCCGAAAGCAAAACAGGAAGGTCATAGCTCTAGCAAATCTGAGGTAATCTGAATATCAGGAAATTGTCCAAGTATTTTTATTTTTTATTCTGATTTGTCTAAATAACCTAAAAGATTATGTTCAATTATGTAAGAGGTTGAGTTTATACTTTTTATTCTTCCAAATGACAATAAGATGATATTATTATAAATGTTTTGATTCTTGAATAATAAACACAAATAATGAAAAGTTTTTTGATCAGCTGTTTTAGCACACTTGAAAATTGGCCAATCTGAATGTCAACGTCAACAATGCTTGTTGTTGTTGACTTCGGAAGTTTAGGTTAGAAGTTCTATCCTACTCTGAAAATCGAATTTGAATAGTTTATAAAATATATCTTATCTGTATTTTATTCATCCAAATAAAATTATAGTATCTTATTGCAGAATACTTATTCAATTCTAGAAGCATAAACTGATTCCGTTTCATAAACCATTTTGTAAACACGTTCACATCAAATCAGAATCAGCTGACTTCAAGGTTATTTTACAGTAAAACTTTCACCGGCCTGGTCAGAAAACAATCATTTTCGGCCTCCATATGACGCACGAAAACCAGCTCATTACATCCAAGTGGGGCGAAAAATAATTCTCTTACCAATATATCTTAATCATTATTTTTAAAAGCATCATTAAAATGATCGGGAGAGAAAATACTTGAGGTTTCAGTACACGTCCCGTAGCTCTGCCTCCGTGACCTTGAAACGGCATATTATAGGCAAGGTATGGTTCGCGGGGTAATATTCACGGCTTTGCAAAAAACATCAGGCTTCAGAGACCCTCGATCCCTAGATGGAGGAAGTTCCCTACACACAGAGATTCAAACTTCAGTTTGGCTTAAATGATGTGGAACTGACAATATCGCTTTCATTTCACCTTAATTTTTATCACTTTTCACTCGCATTGAGGCTTCAGTGAGGTTCACGTTATAATGGAAGTGGAGAACGATTTTTTTCGAACAAAAATTTGCACCTTTCACTGTATTGTTTCCGCAATATTTGAATTTGCCGCTCTGTGGTTGCAGTGCGACAGCAACGCCATCTGGACCCTGGTGCGCGCATGCGCGCAACTGCGAACAATCGAGGATGTGGCAACGTGGCAAATGGCGACACCAACCAACATCGAGGAGCAGGTAAAATTATTATAATATCTACGACCATATTATAATTGACCGAGCGAAGAGACGTCTAAGATTCAAGTCGACGGTTTGGCATTTCTCTTAATGTTTAAATAAATAAATAAATAAATAAATAATTTATTTTTGTCAAAGAACAATTACAAAATTGCATTAGACAATGTCAGAGAATTAAAAAAAAACATTACATTAATAATTTGGGTGGAGACCCACTCAATACAAATTTATACCATCTAGGTAACTCATAAATAAGAATTATAATCTTATACACATACTAGTAGGTCCTATAATATACAGTATTTTATAAGACAAACATTAATTGAAGGAGTTTTCATAAAATTCAGTCAAACTATAAAATGGGTTGTCACTTAGGAATTTGTTTATTGCCTTTCTGAAACTAGGATAAGGTAGATCTCTGACATATGATGGCAAATGATTAAAAAGTCTTATTCCCACATTGAAATGGCTTCTCAAAGTCCTTGATAGCCTTACTTGAGGAATATGTACATTTCTATAGCTCCTCGTATTATGATTGTGCACATTAATATTACAATCAAGGTTTCTTTCCTTCAATTTTATATACAAAAGCAACGTATATATATACAAACAAATGACAGTCATGACTCTAGTTTTGACAAATAGCGGTTTGCAGTGAGCTCTCACATTTGAGTTAGTTACTATTCTTATAGCTTTTTTTTGCAGAACCAAAACTTCAGACACCCGTGAACAATTTCCCCACAGAATAACACTGTAACTCAAGTGGGAATGAAACAAAGCATAATACACATTTAAAACATAGTTGAATGGAACATGATATTTTAGAGTCTTCAACAAATATATAGACTTTGATAACTTGCTGCACAGTAAATCAATATGATCACTCCAAGTCAGATGGTAATCTATTTGTACTCCTAATAATTTTATTTTTTTTACAAAATTGTTTGACAATTCATGTCTATTATTCAATGTGAATATTGCATTTTGCGTCTTGGATTCATTGAGGAGGAAACCATTTGCTTTGAACCATGAATTAGCCTTGTCTATTGTTTGATTAGCAACTCTGTTGAGATTTTGGAAATCTCTGTCAATAGTTAGGAAAGAAGTGTCATCAGCATACATTATGGTTTTAGAAGATGTTAAACACTTGGGTAGATCATTTATCATTACAAGGAACAACAGTGGTCCCAGAACAGAACCTTGTGGTACTCCAAATTTAAGATAAGAAATGGCAGATAGTTTTCCATTGACATCAACTATTTGTGATCTATTCTCCAGATATGACCTAAAAAAATCAAGACACAAACCACGTACTCCAAAGTGACTCAACTTGTGAAGGAGTATTGAGTGATCGACACAATCGAAAGCTTTGCTCAAGTCACAGGCAGTCATCTGAGCAAGGCATTTATTCTCGAATGCTTCTATTATTTGATCAATAATTGTAAGAACTGCCCCTGTTGTGCTTTTACCCACCCTATAACCAAATTGGGAGTCACTTATAAGATTATAACTATCGAAGTAGGTACATATCTGAAGCTTCACAACATGCTCTAAAATTTTTCCGAAAATTGGAACTATGGAGATAGGCCTATAATTTTTTGGTGTAAGTCTGTCTCCATTTTTTTTAAACAAAGGTACAAGTCTCGAAATTTTTAGTTTTGTTGGAAAAACTCCTTGTTGTAGACACAAATTTATACAGTGAGTCAATGGAACAATAATAGACTGGATTACACATTTCAAAACGTGGTTGGATAAATCGAAAATGTCCCTGCTTCTTGAGTTTTTCATATCCATGACAATCTTATAAACATCAGCACATGACACTTGTGTCCATTTGAATTCTTCATGTGTGGACGGTGGATGCTCCATGAAATCTCTTGCAGTAACCTGTGGCTGCTCGATGCCATCTTTTGCTTCCTGGATGGATGATGTGTAATACGTGCTGAAAACATCTGGTGAAATCTCAATATTTGTGCGTTTTGATCCTCCACTCCTCACTTTGTTCACCAGAGTCCACGCAGCTTTTGATTTGTTACCCGACTCTTCGATACAGTTGGCATTAAAACAGAGCTTTGCTCTATTTATTTCCCGTTTATAGATCTGTTTACTCCTTTTATAAGCCAGTTGCGCATCATCGCTACGTCTTATAAGAAAAATGGAGCGGAAAGTCATCATTTTGTCTTTCAATTCCGCCAGTTTCGGTGTATACCAGCCTGACTTAGCTACATTTCTCTTCTCAGCGTTTAATCTCAAAGGCCTCTTGGGACATATTTCATCGAATATTCTGTAAAAGGCTTCAAAAAATGTATTGAATGTCAATTGAGCATCTTCTTCCCCTTCCAGCATCTGCATCCAATTCACCAACAACAATCGCCGTTCCAACACTCTAATTCTCTCCATAGACAAATCTCTTCTTAAACTTTTAAAACAGGTTCTTTTCTTCTTCTAAACTTTGTCTCAAATGTAACAGTAATTCCAGAGTGATCAGAGAAATCAAAATCAAGTATTTCCATAGCATAGTGCTGTTGATCCATTGTTGTGATGACATTATCTAAACATGCACTATCACGTGTTGGCAAGCTGTTAATGTAGTGCATATTGAATTCTGTCAACAGGTTTTTAAAATTTTTCACACAGGCTTGATCAGTTGTCACGTCAAAATGCGCATTAAAGTCTCCACCAATAAATATATCCCTTTTTAGTTTAAAAGGATAGAATAGGAGCTGCTCTAACTTTTGTAAAAAATGACCGGGTCCCCCGACGGTGATCTGTACAAGCTCACTACAATCACTCTCAATTCTTTAAGGTCAACTGCGGCTGCTTCAAATATCCGCTCCTCACATAACCAATCCAACTCAATCTCCTCATATGCTAGGTCTTGTTTCAGGTAAACAGCCACGCCTCCTCTTACATGAGTTTTCCTGCAATAGCTAGATGCTAGAACGTAGCCTTCAATTATCTCATACTTCAGCGCATCACTCCGCTGCCAGTGCTCACTAAAACACATAACGCTGAAATTTTGCTGGTCTGCCATTTGCGTAAGAATGTTCAATTTTCCAGACATACCCTGTAGATTCAGAAAACATACTTTCTTATGAGTGCTACTTTCACCAAAAATTTCATTATTCAAATCAATTCTGTCAGGGCAGTTCCATTCAGTCCGGTCATCTATACTAAAAAAGAACCATGAAGCGGAATTGGCGGAGATACTTCAGAGTTTGTAATATGGGTTGTCACACACTGAATAATTTTATCACATACATACTTTTTACCATATCCATTCAGGTGCATGCCATGCGATGTATGGAATCTTTCACCTATGTTGCTTATGTCTATGAAATTACAATTTGAGAAAAGTTGACAAATCTTCCTCATTGCTCTATTAGTCTCTGTTATCAACTCGTTCACACAGGACCACTTCACCAAGTCATAACGGCGCGGAATCGAAAATACAATAACATTGGTTCTGTAGAGAGCCGCCAGATTCCTTCGTAGAGCAACAAGAATGTTTTTCGCTTCATTTTTACTAACATCATTAGAGCCAGCTTGGATCACCAAAAAGTCGTTTCGATCAAATTCTGCAATTTTTTCTGGCAGGACGTCGGTAAACTTGGCACCTGATTTGACGAAAGAAGTGATATCGTACTTACATTTCTTTATAAACTCGTTTCTAACATTTCTTCAAATGTTTGAATGTTTATATGTTGTTATGTTGCGCATTCACGGCGAAACGCGGTAATAGATTTTCTTGAAATGTGACAGGTATGTTCCTTTTTAAATTGCGCGTCGACGTATATACAAGGTTTTTGGAAATTTTTCATTTCAAGGATAATATAAAAGGAAAAAGGAGCCTCCTTCATACGCCAATATTACCGTAAAAATCAGACTATAGAATTATTAATCATAAATCAGTCTAGTGGACTATAATACATACATATCCGGGTCCCGTTCCAGCTAGTGCCTGGTCTGGGTGTTTACAATGCCTCTCCATCTTGTTCGGTCCTCCCACCATCGCTCGTCCTCCACCTGCCGCCATCGGTGTCCTCTCTTCTCCACCTCGTTGGCCACTGAGTCTGTCCATCGTCGTCGCGGTCGTCCTCTTGGTCTCCTCCCTTCAATCCTCATCTCCTCCATTCTCCTTGGCAGCCGATCCTCTCTCATTCTCTTCATGTGCCCAAACCAGCGTAGTCTCATACTTTCAACCTTTTCCCTTATACTCCCCATGTTCAATTCTCTTCTTATATCCTCATTCCTATAATATTACCCGTTAAAAAACATGGAACATCTTGAAAAATTTATATTTCCATCAACGTTAGTAGGCAGTTGACTATAATACTACCCGTTCAAAAACATCGATCATCTTGAAAATTGTATCTTTCCATCAACGTTGTAGACAGTTGCAGCCAGACCTGATAACAGCGCTCACACTTACATTCCGGGACGACACGTCACGGTATGATAGGACAGAAAGCTCTATATTTATTTAGGATTTTTTTCTAGACATTTTAAATTGATAAATTATTTATCAATTTTTGAGAAAACATAACAACAGGTCAATGTTACTTACTGAGCGCGAGGTAAACTGTTTACAGAACTACTAGTAATTTGAACATGTAACCACTATTTACAGGAAGTTTATCCATATGTGCGTGACTTTTCGATCTCTCCCTTTAATTTGAACATTATAATACGGTTTCCACAGCTGTTGGCATCAACATTAAAAGACGGTTTTTGATCCTGGCGGCAGGTTTCAGTCTCGGAAGTAGTTTTAAGTCAACTATAATGTTATATCAGATATACCTTTTGCCTATGAATTGGATCATACCAATTGTATCTACTCTAGAAGGCATTTTAAATCTGAAACTTGCCAACCCTGTAGTCCTATCATTCCCACTGACCTTATAACGTGAATCTTATCATAATTTTGGGTGAATGTCTGTTCTTTTCACTTGAACGTTATTGATTGATTGATACAATATAAGTACATCATCAAAATGATTGGGAGAGAAAAATAAGGTAACCTTGTGCTATTCCTCTCCCAAATTTAGATAAGGTTACACATAGTCCGAAATAGGTTAGTTCACTTCAAAATTTTCAGTCCTCAACTGTGTATTATTGACCGAGCGAAGTGAGGTCTAAGATTCAAGTCGACGGTTTTGCATTTCTCTTTATGTTTACATGTTCCGCATTTACGGCGAAACGCAGTAATAGTTTTTTATGAAATTTGACAGGTAGGCCTATGTTCCTTTTTGAATTTCGCGTCGACGTATACATAAGGTTTTTTGAAATTTTGCATTTTAAGGATAATACAAAAGGAAAAATGAGTCTCCTTCGAAAGCCAATATTACCGTAAAAATCAGTCTTTAGATCTTCGAGTGTATTATTAAATCGCATGCAATGACGCATAAAAATCGATTACTGCGTTTCGCTGTAAATGCAGAACATAAACATAAAGAGAAATGCAAAACCGTCGACTTGAATCTTAGACCCCACTTCGCTCGGTCAATGATACATGCAATTAATACCTCAATGTAACTTAGTAAAAATCAGCTGTGGTGTGGACTATTAATTATTGCAAGCATTGAGGCATGCAATATTGATAACTCAAGTAGCTTATTATTTTCTCCCAAATTTTCTCTGATTTCAACTCGGTAAGCTTTTGATGATAGCATAGTTGCTTACAAACAAATTATTAGCATTGTAATGCTAATAATTATAATTAATAGTAATAATTTATTATAGTCAATACAACAACCCAAACAGCCATTAGCTGTTTACACACCGATATCTTGCCGACACGTCAGGACAGGACTTAATTCACTGATTGAAAGTATTAGAGGATGCTGTGGTTTTTAACTGCGCGAGGTCCACTGTTCACAGATTTACTAGTGTATTTGAATAAATTGAATAAATAATGGGTTTTTGACTATATTTTAATTTGTTCCTATTGTTTTAGGCGATTCAGCAACAACAACAGCAGTATTTGACAACCGCCGAAGACCTGATAGAGCAAAACTACGATGTGGACGTGTATTTCAAACACGTGTCGTTGACGGATTTCTTCAGAGTAAAGGCGACCGCCCCGGCCAACACAATGCATACGGGGGTGATGTTGACTGCTGCCTTCTCCAGGGGCGGAGCGTGGCCCTATTTGCAGTCGGTTAGTAGGTTAGGGTAGGCGATTTTCCCAAATGCTTTACAAATGAGTGGAAAAACTCTACACTAACCTAGCGCCGCAGTGCAGGATGGTTTCTCACAGCTTGGCGTTGTTGTCATTCGAGATGGGTGTCTGGCTTGGAAGTGTTTCGGCCGCATTGCAGGATGACTGTTAACGGTTGCCGGAAGATCAACTTGTCTATCATTCAACAAAGCGGATAGCGCTATCTCTTTCTCGCTTTGCTCTGTTGCCAGATCGTCTTTTAACAATGTAGAATTAATAATTAATGAACAAAATATTTCATCTTAATTATGAAAATTCAATTTGAAATTATTCAAAAATAAAATTACTTGCTAAATAAAATATAATTGTTTATTTCAAACGAGAATGAACAGTTTATTACATCAATAAACTTGTATCAGCTTCCGTCTATAGAAGGCATCGACAAGACAGAGGTTCGGCAACGTTGTTCTCCTATTTTTCTCCACTGCCATTATAACATGGACCTCACTATAGATAGAGGAAACTGCCTACAGAGCGTCCTTGAATGATGCTTGCTATAGTGCGGTCCACGTTGTAATGGCAATGGATAAAGATAAAAGAATAGCGATGCCGATTCTCTGCATTAATTAATTATATTTCTACACTGTCAAAAACATACTTGGCATCGTTGTGGACCTGGAAAAGGATAGCACCACCGGCTTTGTCGAATGATAGACAAGGATAGCAAAACCAAAGTTGATCAAATACTGTCATTATAACGTGGACCTCACTATAGGCACAGAGATTCTTCATGAATGAGTATCACCAACAATAGAAGAGTGTGTTTTGAACGAATGCCAGCTAATAGATTGTGTATCTTTTCATATGCAACACGCTGCTTTTGAGAAGATACAAATGAGCATCTGTTGCTTATGGAAAGATACATTTTCAAGAATGTTCGATGTTTTTGAACGGCTAGTACTATAGTTCTGTAACCCTCCGCCGACAGGCAAAGCTACAGGACCCGGACTGTAATTCATGGAAACCAGTGTAAAAATAGTTGCTTGTTGAAAGAGAAACTTAAAATGTGGAGTTGAACAGTACTGTAAAGACTTCTGACTTCATCAAAGTTTTGAAATATGGAGGAAAATTATTAAAAATTGCGTCACAAATCATGCAATATATGCAAAGTTGCAATAATTTTATAAATATTGTTATTGTCGACCTATTGTAACGTATAAGCTGATTTTCTCATGTACAAATTTCAAAACAAACATGGTAGGAATATGAATGTAGTATGAGATTAGTAAATACTTTTTAGAAAAATAAAAGGATATTTATGTATTGATCTTTAATGTAAATACTATTTATAATAATAGATGTTGTTATATTATGTATTAAAACTTATGTAATATTCAAATATTATTAGATATGTTAATTTATCAATCAATCAATGTTTTTAATATTACAATTTTACTGATCACTTTCAAGATTATTCAATGTTGTTATCAATGTCAAATAAAATAAATTATGATGAAATTAGTTCATAGTTTGGCTGATAACTATTTTCATTTACTTATCATTGTAGAGATTATACATTTATTTATCTAATACAGTAATACACAAATCATAGAAATAAATGGGATGTAGTATAAATCATTATGTATTGCTATTGATAATTCAATAGAAAATATCAATGTAATAGAGTATGTTTTAATAATGTATGGCTGATGATTATTGAAAGGAATATTTCAAGTTTTTACATTGTTATCTAGATTTAGTGGTAGAGGATTGATTCAACAACTGTTGTCTCATTCATTTTATCATTGATAATTTTTAAAGAATTGATTTTGAATAAACTTTTAATTTCACTGAATAGATTTTCAATTGTTTTTCTTTTATTTAAATATATTATGTTCATTTTAATAATTTGTACAGAATTGATTTCTGAATAAACTTTTAATTTCACTTGATTGATTTATCATCGGTTTTCTTTTATTACAATATATTAGTTCATTTTAATAATTTTTAAGAAGACGAGGCTTACATTTTTACATTATCTACCATGGAGAAACTATTATATTAATTCAGTTATTATACGGTAGAATTTCTACTGAAACATGTATTATATGTGAATGGATTGCATGTTTATAAATGAGTCGTTATCATCATAATATTTCAACGTTATTCAATGTTGTATCTTCAATTTTATAATGTATATTCGTGAAGTAAATATTGAGTGGAATATTTCTTTTCAATTTTATGATTCAACATTTTCATAAAACTTTACTTTTTACATTTTTAAAATGATAAATACGTTATCATTGTATTTCAACGTTATTCAATGCTGTTTCTTCAATTTTATAACGTGTATTTGTGACTAAATACATATAAAGTGGAATATCTCTTATAAATTTTATGATTTTTCAACAGTTTATTATTTTCAATTT
>NC_052516.1:438716-474279 GCF_014356525.2 Nilaparvata lugens | reverse complement strand
ATCATCATCATCATCATCATCATCATCATCATCATCATCTTCTTCTTCTTCTTCTTCTTCTTCTTCTTCTTCTTCTTCTTCTTCTTCTCTTCTTCTTCTTCTCTTCTTCTCTATCTCATCATCTCCCTTTCCTTCATTCTCTCCTTATTCTTTCTTTTTCTTACATCTTCTATTTCTCCGACTGCGAGTAGTCTAAAATGATTTTAGTTTTTTAGCGTTAGAATTATGATAATGCAATCTGATATTCACAAATAAATTTGATATATTTTTCCGCTAAACTCTTTTAAATGGTTTTGTAACTCCTTCAATTCTATTTCATTCAATCATATTGGTGAATGCCAATTCTATGATCAGTTGGAAGATCTTGTAGGTCGCTAGCTTTGTCCACCAATCACGTGCGAGTTCACTCCACCTCCACGCCCACAACAAGCTCTCATTGGCTGATGCCATTCCGTCATCTTTGAAAAGTCCATTTTGTTGGACGATACGTTCAAACAATATCAACAAGTGAAGGCCTGAGTTTGAAAACCAGACAAGCGCCATTTTTGGAAAATAGGTTTCTTGTCTGATTCTTCTACTACAGAAGCTGACGAATCGATTGGTGTAAGAATCAGACATCTACAGTGCCTAGTTCCGCTAGATTGCGTTTACAATGTCTAAATCATATGCTAGCAAACCGATGAGTCTGAAAACCAGACATGTACTGGATATGTCTTGTTTTCAAACTCATCAAGGTTGATTTCTTGTCTTTTTCCAGGTTATGTCACAAACAAGTTGTTTTGATTGTTAGTTACTCTAGATTATCTTCATTGATTAAGTTTGCAGAGTGAATATTACAATATCGCAAGTTACTCCAATCATCTTTATTGCCTTTATGATTATTTATTTTGAAATTGATTTGGATAATAATATCAGCATGGATGATAGTGACAGAGATCCAGATTTTATTCCTAAAACACCACCTTCAGTCAAATGGTAAGCTAAAGTTGTTTCAGCAAATACAAAAAACAAATAAATGATAAGGATAGTAAATTCGTAGTTTTTGAAAATAGAAGTTTTGTCAATGAAGGACATACTGTGGAAGTCCACAACATAACTCACAAAAACATGACCCTTACAGAAAAATTTACAATTTCTATAAATAAAAGAAATTCAAATCCACTCAAAGATGAAGCAATCCCTTCAGAAATGCATAAATGCAATGGCATGCAATATTTCAAGGAAGAGTTTGTGCCAGAAAACTACTATGGATTCTATGAACATCTAACTAGAGTATGTAGGCCAACTTCTAATAATGTAGACAACTCAGCAGCAGAATAATTATGATGAATGATGAGTCTACCCTATGATTAATATGGTTAATGTCTATTTATTTTGTAGATAGAAGTTTAAAATGTTCAAATCATGTGTTAATCTTTCAAAATCATGCCGAAAAATATGATGAGTTTGTAAACCAGATATCTCCAACAACTTCGAAGCCCCCTGTCTATTTATTGAAAGTTCAGAAAAGGTTATAGTGATAGGAAACGTACTACGATATGGTAGATTTTGTTATACAAAAATGTAAAGTTACATTTCTTCGGATTTTCTTGTGATAATAAGTTTTTTTTGATCCCCCAACAATTTAGTCTGTGGCACTTGTCTGGTTTTAAAACTTAGGCTTTCAAGTTCAACCAATGAATTTGCGTTTAAGAACTTCTACATCCAGGCTAGTACTCTTCACATTCAGGAAACAAAATGGGATATATCCTACCAGTTCTAATATTTCCGAAAGCTATTGATGTAAAATATTACTCCTGTGATCGGAAAAATTAGCAAGAATTCACTTTTAATTCATCTTTTACAAACGATAATATGATATGAGTTCAGGATATTATATCCATTTATGAAACAATCAGGAATCATTTGATTCCAAAATTAAAAAGTTTAGAATTTAGAAGTGGAAAACTTGTTTCCCAAAAATAAAATTCCGAACACGACAATGACCCAACAGATATATAATATGGCAGGAAGACAGACTGGGAGTGAGATGACAGCATTGAATAAAGTATTCTGCAATAATATACTATCATTTTATTTGTATGAATCAAATACAGATAAGATATATATTATAAACTATCAAAATTTGATTTCCAGAGTAGGATAGAACTTCTAACCTAAACTTCCCAAGTCGATGACAAGAAGCATTGTTGACGTTGACATTCAGATTGGCCAAATTTCAAGTGTGCTAAAACAGCTGATCAAAAAACTTTTCATTATTTGTGTTTATTATTCAATAATTAAAGCATCTATAATAATATCAACTTATTGTCATTTGAAAGAATAAAAAAGTATAAACTCAACCTCCCACATAATTGAACATCATCTTTTAGGTTATTTAGACAAATCAGAATAAAAAATAAAAATACTTGGACAATATTTCCTGATATTCATATTACCTCAGATTTGCTAGAGCTATCACCTCCCACTTCTGCTTTCGGACGTGCTTAGTAAACAACTATTCTCATATATATATATATATATTATATATATATATATTATATATATATATATATATTGTTTATTTTTGTGTGTGGCGAAAAATAGCGTTCGCACCACGCTCGGCTTACGGCCTCGGACTTCAAAACTGATTTCGAGCCGGAAAAATCTTATTTTATGCTTTAGGTGCGAAATATACTATTATTACTCAGCTCTATAACTACACAATGTGAAAAAAAACTTATTTTTACATGTACCTTGTATGATTTACAATGTATGTTATTAGAGCATTACTTTTCAGCATCATATGATTCCTAAATCTTCATAAAATTGTTTACTACTACTTGAATGCTTAATAATTATATAAAATAACTAGTACCTAGTGTTGAATTTGAAAAATATCACAAGGGTACTAGTTATTATCTTAAAAGCGAAATGGCACTAACTCACTGACTCACTCACACACTCACTCCCTCACTCCCAGAACTAAAAATCTACCGGACCAAAAACGTTCAAATTTGGTAGGTATGTTCAGTTGGCCCTTTAGAGGCGCACTAAGAACGGATTTGGAAAAAATTCCAAAGATACGCCCAAAATCTGCGTTTCGTGCATCTCTTGAAATCTGTTAATACATATGAATAAATGAATAATCAATCAAATTTTATGTCAAATGATGTGAAATTATAAGTAAATCCTTAGGATTATCTAGAATTTAGGTGCATGCTGAATATGTAGGAATTATTATTGTTTTAAACTGATGTGTGAAAGACTGTTACCGTACTGAACTCCCCCCTACACACAGACGGATAGTCTTGTAGGGGGTTTCCTTGTATATTTTATAATACGCTTCTGTAATTATTTGGGAAATAATTAATTTTTGAATTTGAATTTGAATTTTGAATATATAAAAGCGAAATGGCACTCACTCACTGACTGACTGACTGACTCACTCACTCACTCACTCGCAGAACTAAAAATCTACCGGACCAAAAACGTTCAAATTTGGTAGGTATGTTCAGTTGGCCCTTTAGAGGCGCACTAAGAAATATTTTGGCAATATTTTAACTCTAAGGGTGGTTTTTAAGGGTTTAAATTTCGTCTTTTAGCATGTATGTTCTTCTTATTCTCTTAATTTATAATTGAAAAATGTCCATACCATATGTTAATATAGAACTATAATCTAGAGAGAGTACCTCTTCGAAACTGGTAACTAAATTAATAATTTTGTCAGGTTGGCATTAAGTTGAGTTGACTTTGTTACGTTGGCACCAAGTTGAAGATTGAAATGCATTTATCGCGGAAAAATTGATTGGGCACTGTTACTTCAATCAGAGCTATTCCTGGTAATATTATATTACTAGCCGTCAGGCTCGCTTCGCTCGCCATATCCGTTTAGCCAGACGTTTAGTCTGGACCCTCGACTGGATCGTCCTAACATATGATAAAAATGCTCAAATGAAAAATGCAGGCGAGCGAAGCGATCCTGCTGATCTCATTCTTGGACGATCCAGTCGGGGGTACAGGGGGCGGAGCCCCCTCGCTAGACGGATATGGCGAGCGAAGCGAGCCTGACGGCTAGTTGTATATAAATCTAGCTTGATTGAGATGATTCCAATAAAGTATTTTTATAAAGCTACTTGAATGCTTAATAATTGTATAAAATAACTAGTACCCTAGTGTTGAATTTTAAAAATATCACAAGGGTACTAGTTATTTTATATAATTATTATGTCTGTAACTGTCTGAAAAACGTCTGTATTTTGTGCAACAAGTTGAAGTGAGATTCAAGCTATCAAGTTATCAGCACGTCTTATTAAAATCATATTCTTCTCAATCAATTGGTAGTAATATCTAACAGTAAAGTGCTGAATGAAAAAAAAAAATAGATAGGTTAAATCAGTGTTTCAGAGATGAATTCAATGTTTTCATAGTTGTTAATTGTCAATAGATGGTCCGGGAAATATGCGATGTACGATGCTAGTTAGTTAGTTGGGCTAGGCGTACACTGGTTAGTCAAGACAAGTCTAGTCACGTTTAGTCACAATACTTCACATAGTTGCTTTTGGAGACATGTCGAATTGCAATGACTAATCAGTGTCAGTTGCGTCATAAGCAACAATGTGAAGTACTGTGACTAAATTTGTCTGTTCATGGCTTGTCTTGTACTAACTGGTGTGCGAATAGCCTAAGATGTCTTCGAACTGTGTCAGCACTCCTTAACACAATATTGGATCAACGCTAAAGCTGCGTTTACATTGGTCAAGTTTCCTCGAATTCAAAATATTGAGCTTTTGAGTTTTTTGAGCGATTTTAGAAACTTGAAGTCAAGTTCACTTCAATTCAATTTTCCATAGGCTTGAATACTAGTAGTTCTGTGAACAGTAGACCTCACGCAGTATTCTCATCCACAAGTACCTGATTGAAACTATAGACCTTATGGAAATATAGCAATAGACTGGCTTCTCCACACATCTGTGTAATCACTTGTCAGCTGATTTATGATGAATAATAATTCTATAGTCTGATTTTTACCCTAATATTGGCGTATGAAGGAGGCTCTTTTTTCCTTTTATATTATCCTTGAAATGCAAAATTTCCAAAAACTTGTATATACGTCGACGCGCAATTAAAAAAGAAACAAACCTGTCAAATTTCATGAAAATCTATCACCGCGTTTCGCCGTAAATGCGCAACATATGAACATATAAACATTCAAACATTTAAACATTAAGAGGAATGCCAAACCGTCGACTTGAATCTTAGACGTCACTTCCCTCGGTCAATTATTATACTAACGTTTTTTTCCTTACTTTTCATCTTACATTTCTATTTTATAATTTTATCATTCTACATTGACTGACAACAGTTTATTCCATTTTCTCACTTGAAGGTTGAATTTAGATTCAAGTTTAATTCAAAAGTCAAACATCTCCTTGAAGAAGGGTCTACATGCATTCAAGTTTTTGTGAACGTGACTCAAAGCTAGCAAAATACATTCAAAAAAAAAATCTGGTGTGGCACACTCACACAACTTTCCTTGCCGTTATGAAAATTGATCAACTGACGCTAGTGTTCACGCGCATCTCAAGTTTACTATTCAAAGATCTAAGCCAGCTGGTAACAGGACAATAACGCTGCAGACACACGAAGTCTGCTATGTCTTCATAGTGAATGATTTAAAAGAATCAACAGTTGCAACAGTTTACAATTTAATAATATCATTTTCTCGAACTTCGAGCTTATTTTCAATTTAAGGTGAAAATGTTACTGAACATTAATCGTAGAGATTCTCATGCTCAATCTATTCCACTCGAAATTTTTTGTTTGAATTGTATCTGAAGCCTAATAATTGGGAATCTAAATTCAAACTTTGCATAGATGGTGCAGTGCTCCGGAAATTTTTACAGATATGAGACTTGTGGCAGTTGATAGAGCTTATCAATGATTTTTCTAAGTATAAATTTGATCGAAATCGTTGGAGCCGTTTTCGAGAAAATCGCGAAAACCCATGTTTTTGACAACATTTTCGCCTTTTTAGCCGTACTGCATTTGATCAAAAATCGCGAAAACCCCTGTTTTTGACAACATTTTCGCCCTTTTAGCCGTATTGCATTTGATCGAAAATCGCGAAAACCCCTGTTTTTGACAACATTTTCGCTCTTTTAGCCGTATTGCATTTGATCGAAAATCGCGAAAACCCCTGTTTTTGACAACATTTTCGCCCTTTTAGCCGTATTGCATTTGATCGAAAATCGCGAAAACCCCTGTTTTTGACAACATTTTCGCCCTTTTAGCCGTATTGCATTTGATCGAACTTGTTCGTGTCGGATCCTTAAACTGTAAGGACCTTAAGTTCCAAATTTCAAGTCATTCCGTTAATTGGGCTTTAAGCCTGTTGTTCCTCTTCTCATCATTTTTAGAGTTGAGAATGATATTGTATCTATCAATGTATAAATAATAATAAATAAAAATATCTAGTACTCTGAAAATTGAATCAGTGCCTCTCTATATATTATCTTCCCACTCGTTGTATTCCCTACTCTGAACTCTTGAATCTGTATTTCTCTATATATCTCACCGCTCGTTGTATATCTACTACTATGTACCCTTAAATCTGTACCTCTCTATATATCTCACTCGTTACATCCGAAATAATTTGAAGCAAGACTTGGAATCTGTCGGCAGCAGGAAATTGCTTCCATCAGAATGCCCACCTGACAACGAGAAAAATCGGGAAACATGGAGCCAAACCGAAGACATCAATACAGTGTCAAAAATGTGGGGAACGTTAATGAGATGAGCGAGGAAAGGGGAGTATTATGTATGAGAAGAATATAGAGAGTATGAGAAAGTGTAGTATTGAGAGAGGAATTGAGGATCTAGAATGAGAGGGAACTAGAAAGGCTTGAAGAGTGTCAAAAATGTTGGAAAGTTGATGAGATGAACGAGGAGAGAAGAAAGTATTGTGTATTGGATAGTATTGAGAAGAATATAGGAGGAATATAGAATATAATGGAGTGTATAGTGAGGTACACGTTATAATGGCAGTGTTTGATTCGCAATGGTATTGCTATCCTTGTCTTTCATTCAACAAAGCGGATAGCGCTATCTCTTTCTCGCTTTGCTCTGTTGCCAGATCGTCTTTTGAGAATGTAGAATAATTAATTAATTGATAAAATATTTCATCTTAATATTATGTGAATTGATTATGGAATTATTGAAAAATATAATTTATTGCTTAATAAAATATAATTGATTATTTTCAACAAGAATGAACAATTAATATTATATCAATAAACCTGTATCAGCTACCGTCTATAGAAGGTATTGACAAGACAGAGGATCGGCAACGTTATTCTGCTGTCTTTCTCCACTGCCATTATAACGTGGACCTCACTATAGTATTGAGAGGGAATTGAGGATTGAAATGAGAGGGAAGTAGAAAGTTTCAACGGAACGGAAAGAGTAAGAAACATGTCGGAGGAGAGATTGTAAGAGAACTATTGGAGGTGGAAGGAAAGAGAAAAGAGGATAAAATATTGCATAAAGAGAAGAACGAATAAGATGCAAGAAGATTAAAGAGAAAAGGCAAGGGATAGTCTAAAGGTGCGTACGCGCCGCGAACATGAGCAATTCACTTTTAATCAGCTGATTATATCTGTATTTTTACAGAAACGGTAAGATACAGATATAAAAAGCTTGGCATCAGCTGATTAAAAGTGAATTGCTCGTGTTCGCGGCGCGTAAATCTGTACGCACCTTGAGAGGCAACAGAAAATAGACAATTGGAAGATGAACACTATTGTAACTGGAGAGACTTGAAATGTGGAAATTATGAAAACGTTTCACAACATCAATATTCACTCTTCAAACTTAATCACTGGAGTAAGCATAAGAGAGAATAATGCTATTCTAATGTTAAAAATAAAGTTACTATGATAAGGAACATTGAATTTGAAAACTAACTCCACTTGATAGAAAAAAAACTAGAAGATTATAATGGAGGTGAAGATAGTGAAAAATGAAATAAGATTGGAGAGAAATGCAAATTTTAACTTCAATGGAGGTTTCCAAGTGAGGTCATAGAAGGTTGTGCAAAACAGAATAATCTTGATCATGAATTTAGTTGATGAATTTTCCACTATCAAGGTAGAAGAAAATTGATGATATATTTTATTTTATTTATTTATTCACAATGCAAATGACACTAATTTAATAGAATTGGTAGATAAAATAATAAGGCAGTCCTTGTTCTATTCTTCTTCCAAATTTATAGGTTGGTGCTGATGATTTATTTTTCATTTTTATTGATTCATACAAAGAGCACATCATAAAAAAATGATAGGAAGAGGAAAAATAAGATAATCTTGTGCTATTCCTCTCCCAAATTCAGATAGGCTTACACATAGTCCGAAATAGGCTAATTGCCGGTTGCACAACAGCCAGTTAAGTTTTAACCGTGAATAATTCCACGAGAACCAATCAGAGAGGCCGTCTTTTCAAAAACGCCTTCCCCGATTGGTTCTCGTGAAATCAATCACGGTTAAAATTTAACCGGCTGTTGTGCAACCGGGCTTAAGTCTTGTAGTTGTACACTCCATTTAAAACGGTAGTAGACGCTCTGACTGTTGATATTGTATGTTTGTGTCCACTATCTCTCCACATCTGTATTGTAAGCTATTGTATATAAGTGTATAAGCCAGTATATATTGTAATCTAAATAAATGAAGTACTCAATCAATCATCCCATGAATTATTATTATTTTTCTAGCAAGTGAATTTCTTTCATAGATTTAGCTATGAAACAACTGGCATGAATGATAAGAAATAGATCAACTCCAAATTGACGTGGAAACTGTTACTTTTTAGCAGTGGTGACGTCACAACCTGTTGGTCATCTTCAGCCAAGAGTCTGAACACTCAAAAGTGTTCTAATTTCAAATAATAGTGGGAGAGAATGTATTTACAACACAGAAAACCATAGACAATGAACTAACAATAAATAGACATCTTCCATGAACACAAATCTCTTTCCTCAAATAAATATGAATAGCACAGACATTTATAAGGATTCAGTTCCACCAAGACTGTCTTGAAAAATCTTACTCCCTATATCACAGTAGATTCACTCCGAACTGTCATCATTGTTTACATAGGAAGCATTCATGTTATCTCCAAAGAATGCTGACTGTTTAAGGTAAATCTCAGGATACGAACCCCGTCTCTGAATCTGTAAAGATATTTGCCAGGTAATATCCCATAATAAAAATATGAGCCTTGTATCCTCATAAATAATACAGCGGGAACATTCCTTTATAGGCACTTTGTCATATATATGTCTATATATGTGTCATATATTTTGTATTCTTGAACGCATATTAGAGCGGCTGGTAGTAATACATGTATATCGTACAGGGATATATAAACGGGACATATTACGCGGGTTTGAACCAATATGCATCATATTTCATAGGATCTCTGTTATAAGAAGGCGGTCTATAGGCACAATAATGCAAAATACCCACACAATGACAATACTCAATATTTACACTATGACAAAACTCGATATCAGACACTCGACATGGAAAAATACGCCATTTTACTATTAAATGGATATATATGAATATATATGAATATATATATATATATATATATATATATATATATATATATATATATATATATATATATATGCCATTTGTTGAGCTAAATCTATGAAAGAAATTCACTCGCTAGAAAAATAATAATAATTCATGGGATGATTGATTGAGTACTTTATTTATGTAGATTACAATATATATGGCTTATACACTTATATACAATAGCTTACAATACAGATGTGGAGAGTAGTGGACACAAACATAATATAATATATAAATGAAAATTAATCATCCGTTGGTACTCCACATTGAACTTATTTATTGAACTAGCATAGAGAGTTCTTACTGATGATTGGAGTCTTGAACCGTTGTCCGTTTGCGGATTTGTTTGTAGATTTGTTTTTGAGTTTGTAGATTTGTAGATTTGTTCGTGAGTCTGTTTGTAGGTTTGTGGGTTTGTTCGAAGTTATATCGAGTTATTTAGTCAACAAATTGACTCACTCTTCCGTCTTTTCTGAGGATACATATATAACAGAATAACATTGAAATTACATAATATGTAATGTATTACATACTTATATGTAATATTATTACATATTATTATATTACTAGCCGTCAGGTTCGCTTCGCTTGCCATATCCGTCTAGCCAGGGGGCCCCGCCTCCTGGACCCCCGAGGGATCGTCCAAAAAGTAGATCAGCGGGCTCGCTTCGCTCGCCTGCATTTTTCATTGAGCATGCTCCTTTCCATCAGAAAGTCAAAGTACTTCCTCTCTCGTTTCAATAACCGATTAATTTCAATTATTTAGTGCAGGGTGGAAATCTCGTTAGGATTTTATGAGAATTATTGTACTCCAGTTTAGCCTTTAAAATTTTCCCACCTCAGCTTACCCTGTGTACTGAATTTTGAATATATTCCATCAATTATAGAAAACGCAAAAAAATGCAGGAAAAACGCAGATTTTGTGGCGTAAATTTCACGTTATTTCAAATTCCTTCTAACACATTATTACACCCTAGCTGAGATTCTGTACTAAATTTGAACATTTTCTGTTCATTTGTTCTCGATAAAGCTGAGGAAAACGCTGGAAAAACGCAGATTTTTGCGTATCTTTGGAAATTTTTTCAAATCCGTTTTTAGTGCGCCTCTAAAGGGCCAACTGAACATACCTACTAAATTGAACGTTTTAGGTCCGGTAGATTTTTAGTTCTGAGAGTGAGTGAGTGAGTGAGTCAGTCAGTGAGTGAGTGAGTGAGTGAGTGCCATTTCGCTTTTATATATATATATATTATATATATTACAAAACATTTTAACTAATTTCGTGGTTTTGTTCGTTTGGGATTTTTTGTAGATTTATGAGTTTCTAACGTTCGACAATAATATTCGAGTGCTTTCTCAAATCAACATTTTTAATGCATATTCTTTGACCATTGTACATATTGTGATGAATCTTTCAAATAGATCTCATGAAGAGAGAGAAAAATTGTGATTACCTTTTAAAATGAAAGAATTTGCTAAAGGAATAGTTAGCGACCGAGCGATAAAGCTTACTTATCAATAACTGTATATTTGATAAGAGTACCGTTCTGTACTGAATATTTTTCTAGGAAAATTATTCAATAAAATTATAATTATTTTGCGAATAAAGCACAAATTATTTATGAATCGCTCACGATTTTGAGGTTACACTTGTTTACTATCGATCAGATGTTTTTAAAACAGTTCGAACGCAGCTGACTGATTCAAAGCATTGTCAAATATCATACCGGTCCTCATGCAAGGTAAAATATCATTCCTAAAAATTATAAAACTATCAATAAAGGATCAAGAATTTCAAAATAAAAAATAAAATATATGTATTATTGTTGAAATTATTTATTATTTAAGAAATTGTATTATGCGTCGGGTCTTATTGTAACTAAATAGGTCATAGCATGAAATTCTATTATGATAAAATGGCAGAAATTAATTATAATAATCTCAAACCTAATGAAAATTGTACAAGAATATTAATTTATTAATAATTTAATTCAACTGAACCACATGGTAATTAAATCTCTTTGGTAGGTCTAAACCAATCACAGTGCATAGAAATAGCACCAAGACGGTGATCGTTTGAAAGCAACACATGTTAATCTATTATCAGACACCAACCCTGCCTTATCAGTTACACTAGCACGTGTACATTGTATGAGAGGAACTATGTCTATAAGATTAAGCAGTTTTAAGAATTACATAAATTAAATTATTATTGTAATTAAGGAATTGTATTCTACTACTTGCCACTGACGTCATGTTTACGTCACAAGCGTTCTACCAATGGCAAATTTTTATGCAAATTATTACATTGAGATTCGAGAAGCAAGGTCTAGCCTAAAAGCTTAGAGAAAAGAACAGCACTTCCCTTTTGAAATCCTTACCGTGTAGATCTCTTTCATAGTTACCAAAGACCTATTTGTAAAATTTCTTGTTCGATTTTTAAATGTTCTATTTGTGAGCCGATATTTTAGGCCAATCTATTTGTTATTTATAAATTTCTGTTTTCATCAATTGATAAATTTAAAAGCTTAAAGTAAATTATCCCTTAATTAATTCGGTGAAGGAGATATTTAAATTAAAATTCCCCACGTGCTGAAACCGAAGCCTGGATTGCCGCCGATCAAACGATTTTTGATCTAAAGAAGAAAACCACGACCGCCAAGGAAGTTCACGTGAGTTATAAGTCATAAGGGGCCCCAATCTACGCTTCGAAAATATTTCAGTGCAGAAACATAAATTTTTCTTCGTTAAATTATTGGCCACGCCGACAAGCGCTTTAACATTTAAGAGCCTAGAATTTATTCATATTTAATTTCTAAGAATTTGTAGTTGATTAGCTATCCTCCGCTGCCTGAACCACGACCCCGAGCATTTTTAAAAATATTTTATAATTCATTTTTTCACTATTTTTTCAAAACTGTTCAATTTTATCAATTGTAAAATTCTGTTGAATCACGCATGGTATCATGCAAGCACAAGAAATTTTTTAACTATTCTGTTAATGCCAAATTATTATCAACCTGTAAATCAAATCTGAATCTGCACTGTATGATTACATATTTTATTGTAATATATTTCAGTTTTGTTAATTCGCTTTCTGAGTTCGATTATTTCTTAAGCCTGTCAATTATTGTTTCTGATACGTTCTATATCATCAAGAACCGATCGAATACGATCATTGAAATAATTGAATTAAGCTGGATATTGGAACAGGTCTAAGTGGATGTAGCGAGTGGGGTCAGATCGAGATATTTATTCTTTGTCCTTACCTGCTCATATATCAGCTTTTATCTGTTACCTACCTCGACTTAGGAGCGAACACATCAATTGTACAGCAGTGGCAGCCATAGATCATATAAATTCCTACAATAGAGCTTAAACCCGACAAGACTCTGTTCTCGAAATATATTCTGAACGATATTTGGTTCAAATACCGTATTTTAATCCTTCAGAACTTATTAGAGACGCAGTCCCGTAAATTATCTACATCGGGATTTTTGCTCGACCTGTATGATTTTGTATGCTCATTCTTCACAGGTAATAATTTTAAGGTATCCGTATTCAGTGTTTAGCGATCGCTACACTACTTATAAAAATTTTCATCATTATACAATTTGTCATTAGAGGAATCAAGGGTGAGCGAGCGTTTAGGCCTCCCGCGATTCCGACAATTGTATTGAGTCTTGTAGTGAGTCAATCAGTCTGGTGTTCACTCAGCGTCCACGCACGCAATTACAAATTCATAGCCGCTACACCATTGACTTAGTACAAGATTCACCCTACATGTGTTGTCCTATCCTTGGAGGTGAGAGTGACTCCCCCAGGAAGAGCTTACATGATTTGGCGCCCAACAGTGATAGGCATTGAAGAGGTGGATAATCGACTGCGAGGATTATTTAGTTGCTCAGTATACTATAGCGCTGACAACGGGAAAATTTTTTGAAAAATTCATGGTTGTGAATTTCTTCAATTTTAATATTAACTGTTCACTGTTATATAAAATAACAAGAAGTACCATACCCAATTTTTGAACAGAAAAGAAATTTATCGATTGATGAATTTTTAGAGAAAAAATCGAACTCAGAATTTTATTATTGTGTTATTCGAAAATTGGTCATACTATAAGTCATAGGTTTAAGAAATACCATAAGAAAGGTCATATTATTTGAAGAATATTAGGTCTATATTGAAACAATTTATAAATATTTACAGAAAAGAGGATTGAAGTTATTACATTTTAAAAGTTTTTAAAACATAAAGAGGGAAGTAAAATTAAATCACGGATATATTGCGGAATAATTTAAGCAGAGTATCACTGCTTTCATATAAAATTTTGCGAAGAATACTAGCCCTATATATAATTGCGGCAAGAAATTATAAGAATAAAATATTTATAATAACAGTAATAATAAATTTTAAGAGGCGTACCTGTATTACCGCATAAGTGTTCACTGTGTATCCTGTATGTTCGTGTCATTTTTATGTTAACGATATTGCTAACTTGACTCATTTTATCACTGAACACATTGCTAAACCACTTTTTCTGTATTTCACTCACTACGAAGCTATAACAATTTCTATTGGATTTCTTATTAATTATTTTATATCACATCAACACTTTCACGCTTTTATTCACCGCACACGTTCGTCGCATTATTTTCTCACAAACCATGGCAGGAAACGACCAGGTCAATCCAAGTCTGTCGGACACGAGGACATCTCACCCGATTGTTCGCCGCCATCCGCATCTGCCACCGCATCTGCCGATTTCCATCCAAATGTACTGGATGATTTATCTTCGACACAGGTGGAGGAGAGCTGCATCCTAGTGGAAGATCCGTCGGCAGCCCAAGAGCCGGAGGATGAAACATCGGGAGAGCATACGGACGACGACGCCCCAGAGACAGGAACTCCCATTTCTCGTACCGTTGCTCGGATAAAAAACCAGAAGGTAACCGTTCGCCATACACCCGCTCCCGCACTGGATATGGACGCCTTCCTGGAAGCAATAACCAGTAAGATAGAGAAAGGAAACAAACAAACAAACGAAGCAATAAAACAAAGTTCTTCAGCAACAAAGGAAGAGTTAAAGAAGGAAATCCAAGAAATAAAGAAGGACAACAAGCAAACAAATGAAGAATAAAAAAGGAAGTTCAAGAAGTAAAGAAGGTAAACGAACAGGGTTGGAGAAGTTGAGTCAGCGAATGGACCAAGCATTCCATGACACAGATAAAACCATCAAAAAATTAGCTGAGTGTCTGGATAAATCAATTTTAGAAACAAATAACCGATTGGATAGGATATCCGAAGATATGCATATGGGAAAAATCAACGTCGAAGTCAGCATTAAAAAACATATACATGTGGAGACGGATACAATAAAGGTGGTTAAAGTCAAACAAGCAAGCGAACATGACACATGTATGGAAGGCAACCTACCGAGAGTATTAATACCGAAGTCGCACCGCACCCCGCAGAACGCCGAGAGGGACCAGCCGACATCACCCGCCAGGACGAGGACGACATCCATGGCATAGAGGGACAGCCCGCATCACCGCCCGCAGAATGCCAAGAGGAGCCGGACGACATCACCCGCCAAGCCGAGGACGTCATCCATCAGGTAGAGGGACAGCCCGCACCACCGCGCGCTGGACACCAGGAATCCAAGGACGCTGCCCGCCGAGTGGAAGAGCAGCCCGGACCGCCGACCGCCCACATCACCATCCATCCACCGAGGACAGCGCCTGCAACATATGAACCCAGCATTCATGAAGATAGTCCAATAAACAATAGAAATGAAATGGAAACATACAACAAATCAGAATCACAACCAAAACTGAAAACCTACAAATCAAAACAACAAACAAGAAGGATTACAATACGTCAAAGAAGAAAACCAACTATAGAATTCATCTACACCGCCGTCATGTTAGGCTAAAATCGTACATCAAGCTTCCTACCAGCATGCAAGAAAAAAGGAAGACGGTATCAGGAAGGACCTACAATCACCGCAGTCATGTCCGGTTAAAATCAAACAGACTGTACACCGGCATGCAAAAAAGAAAAAGATTATTCGGAAAAACACACAGACACCACCGGCATGTAAGGTTTAAAAAGATCAAACTACATGTCACCGGTCAACATAGAAGGACAACATTGGCTGAAGAGATCTACCTACTTCGTCGGCACATTCGTTTTAAGCCAAGTTTGATAAAACGGATAGTTGCAAATTGGAATGAAACTTGAAACAAATACTGAAATCAAATTTAGATGGGGGCTTAAGGAAGAAATAATAATGTTTTAATCAACTAGAAACTACATTTGTGGAATACACCAGTTATCAAACACTTCATGGTCACAGCCTACCCACCGAATCATATCTTTGCAGACTGGCATCTCTCTACTACAGCCTAATAATCAACATAACCTAAACTTCGCCGCATCTCAGCTAATAAGGAAATATTATTAATTCACATCAAATGAAGAAATTATTATCAACTTTAAATCAAGAAATTAAAACTACGAAATAACTCTAAAAATTACCAACCTGATCAAGCCATCTGCCTCATGTTACAATCATCACAGGAAAAATCGCCTAGTATCATCTACACAACTGAAAAATAGAAACAAGAATTATAGTATCCACGGAAAATAATTGTAAATTAGAAATAACATGAATTAGTAGTGAATAGGAGGAAAGAAAATAAACAAAGTTTATTTGAAAAAATGTGTAAATCTAACCTTGAAATACAAAATCAATAGAAAATCTATTCAGAACCAACGCCTGTTCGATAATTTTCTTCGTCCCACCAACCAATGTGTACGAAATCCTAGAGTCAATGTTAATGGAATCAAAGCAATATCGTTAGTTAATTATTGTAACCTATTATTTAATGTGGAATTATAAGTAAAAAACGCAACCAAAAATATATATTTATGTTAATTTGCACGAAATGCGCATGTTCTATGTCATATAAATGTGTTGCTAAAAAAGCTAAAAAGAAAATGAAATTCTTACCTTCAAATGTGAAATTTATTACTGTTGCATCAAAAGATCATGAATTGTAACTCAAATTGATAAATATAATCTTAAGGACTTAATATTTGTAACCAACATTGATAAAAATCAAGAAAGCCATTTCAAGTGTAACCCTGTTTGTACACAACGTACTAAGCGCAAATAAGAAATTGCTCGAGTCAAACGGTAGACGATTGTCAAGTCACCGAAGTAAAATCACACTCTCACCCAATTTAAGTAAAAGCCAAACCAAAGAGTCGAAACCTGTAACAACTATGAAAAAATAATGAAAGTCTATATTTGTTGCAAATACTATTCAAATCTTAAGAAGTAATATGTGAAATTTTGTATATTTGTTATAGTTATGGGTCTGCTCATAAGCCACCCGTGAATGGAAGTTGTGGAGTTGTTTTAATGAAGGATCCAAAGAGACCTCATTAATTATTGTATTTCGATTGTATCCAATGAAAGGAACAATCAATTATTTATTTTTCGTAGCCAAAAGTGCACGATATATTGTTTTTAGTGTTAAGTGTTGAGTTTTCGTAGAAGTAAGGAGATGAATAGTGTATTCATCACAATATCGGATTTTTCAAATAGTCATTGTTTCGACTCGTCTCCCAATTACCTATTTAAAATATCCTGGGGGCTTTTGTGTGATGAATCTTTCAAATAGATCTCATGAAGAGAGAGAAAAATTGTGATTACCTTTTAAAATGAAAGAATTTGCTAAAGGAATAGTTAGCGACCGAGCGATAAAGCTTACTTATCAATAACTGTATATTGATAAGAGTACCGTTCTGTACTGAATATTTTTCTAGGAAAATTATTCAATAAAATTATAATTATTTTGCGAATAAAGCACAAATTATTTATGAATCGCTCACCGATTTTGAGGTTACACTTGTTTACTATCGATCAGATGTTTTTAAAACAGTTCGAACGCAGCTGACTGATTCAAAGCATTGTCAAATATCATACCGGTCCTCATGCAAGGTAAAATATCATTCCTAAAAATTATAAAACTATCAATAAAGGATCAAGAATTTCAAAATAAAAAATAAAATATATGTATTATTGTTGAAATTATTTATTATTCAAGAAATTGTATTATGCGTCGGTCTTATTGTAACTAAATAGGTCATAGCATGAAATTCTATTATTGATAAAATGGCAGAAATTATTATAATAATCTCAAACCTAATAAAATTGTACAAGAATATTAATTTATTAATAATTTAATTCAACTGAACCACATGGTAATTAAATCTCTTTGGTAGGTCTAAACCAATCACAGTGCATAGAATAGCACCAAGACGGTGATCGTTTGAAAGCAACACATGTTAAACTATTATCAGACACCAACCATGCCTTATCAGTTACACTAGCACGTGTACATTGTATGAGAGGAACTATGTCTATAAGATTAAGTAGTTTTAAGAATTACATAAATTAAATTATTATTGTAATTAAAGGAATTGTATTCTACTACTTGCCACTGACGTCATGTTTACGTCACAAGCGTTCTACCAATGGCAAATTTTTATGCAAATTATTACATTGAGATTCCGAGAAGCAAGGTCTAGCCTAAAAGCTTAGAGAAAAGAACAGCACTTCCTTTTGAAATCCTTACCGTGTAGATCTCTTTCATAGTTACCAAAGACCTATTTGTAAAATTTCTTGTTCGATTTTAAATGTTCTATTTGTGAGCCGATATTTTAGGCCAATCTATTTGTTATTATAAATTTCTGTTTTCATCAATCGATAAATTTAAAAGCTTAAAGTAGATTATCCCTTAATTAATTCGGTGAAGGAGATATTTAAATTAAGATTCCCCACGTGCTGAAACCAAGCCTGGATTGCCGCCGATCAAACGATTTTTGATCTAAAGAAGAAAACCACGACCGCCAAGGAAGTTCACGTGAGTTATAAGTCATAAGGGGCCCCAATCTACGCTTCGAAAATATTTCAGTGCAGAAACATAAATTTTTCTTCGTTAATTATTGGCCACGCCGACAAGCGCTTTAACATTTAAGAGCCTAGAATTTATTCATATTTAATTTCTAAGAATTTGTAGTTGATTAGCTATCCTCCGCTGCCTGAACCACGACCCCGAGCATTTTTTAAAAATATTTTATAATTCATTTTTTCACTATTTTTTCAAAATTGTTCAATTTTATCAATCGTAAAATTCTGTTGAATCACGCATGGTATCATGCAAGCACAAGAAATTTTTAACTATTCTGTTAATGCCAAATTATTATCAACCTGTAAATCAAATCTGAATCTGCACTGTATGATTACATATTTTATTGTAATATATTTCAGTTTTGTTAATTCGCTTTCTGAGTTCGATTATTTCTTAAGCCTGTCAATTATTGTTTCTGATACGTTCTATATCATCAAGAACCGATCGAATACGATCATTGAAATAATTGAATTAAGCTGGATATTGGAACAGGTCTAAGTGGATGTAGCGAGTGGGGTCAGATCGAGATATTTATTCTTTGTCCTTACCTGCTCATATATCAGCTTTTATCTGTTACCTACCTCGACTTAGGAGCGAACACATCAATTGCACAGCAGTGGCAGCCATAGATCATATAAATTCCTACAATAGAGCTTAAACCCGACAAGACTCTGATCTCGAAATATATTCTGAACGATATTTGGTTCAAATACCGTATTTTAATCCTTCAGAACTTATTAGAGACGCAGTCCCGTAAATTATCTACATCGGGATTTTTGCTCGACCTGTATGATTTTGTATGCTCATTCTTCACAGGTAATAATTTTAAGGTATCCGTATTCAGTGTTTAGCGATCGCTACACTACTTATAAAAATTTTCATCATTATACAATTTGTCATTAGAGGAATCAAGGGTGAGCGAGCGTTTAGGCCTCCCGCGATTCCGACAATTGTATTGAGTCTTGTAGTGAGTCAATCAGTCTGGTGTTCACTCAGCGTCCACGCACGCAATTACAAATTCATAGCCGCTACACCATTGACTTAGTACAAGATTCACCCTACATGTGTTGTCCTATCCTTGGAGGTGAGAGTGACTCCCCAGGAAGAGCTTACATATTGAGATATTTAGCCAACAAAATTGACTAATTATTCCGTTCTTTTTGAGGATACATATAACAGGATACCATTGAAAGCATATTAGCACATTGACAGCATATTTAGAAACATATATAGCCTATAAATAAAAATCGAGCCTCAAATTTTGACATTCAATAACTTTTGTATGTGTGCACCGAATTTGATGATTTTTTCTTAGTTGTGTTTGTTAATTGGGCGTCGACGTATATACAAGGTTTTTTGAAATTTTGCATTTCAAGGATAATACAAAAGGAAAAAGGAGCCTCCTTCATACGCTAATATTAGAGTAAGAATCAGACTATAGAATTATTCATCATAAATCAGCTGAGTGATTACACAGATGGGTGGAGAAGCCAGTCTATTGCTGTATTTCCATAAGGTCTATAGTTTCGATCAGGTACTTGTGGATGAGAATACTGCGTGAAGTCTACTGTTCACAGAACTACTAGTAATAATAGTGCCGCGGTACGAACGACGTCCAAACTTGAGTCGTAGTACTCGAAATGCTGTAAATTCAGAATATGCACGGGAAAATCAGCGTCAAGGAAATATACGATTCAATTTCCCAGCTAGCTGCATTCAACTATATGAAAGTTTGTCATGAGATGCATTAACTATTTGGCGGTACGAAGTTCGCCGGGCCAGCTAGTTTGTAATAATTTTGAGGATTTATGGATTTTTTCGTGTGAGTTTGTTTGTAAATTTGTGAGATTCTAACGTCCGACAATATCTTTCAAATGCTTCCACCAATCGGCTTTACATTTTCAATGCGTAGGTATTCTCTAAATCATTCTAATTGAGTTCCACAATCGGCTCCGAGATATTGATCAGCTATCTTCTATAGAATACAGTGACAAGGCAAAGAATCGGCTACGCTATTCTCCCATCTTTCTCCACTGCCATTATAAGTTGAACCCCACTATGGTCCATTATCATTACGTTTCTTCAAGCTCATCACCCACTGTAATAACCAACTCAATAGTGCATGAAAATCTAGTGGGATTCGTGAATTTTCATTTCCAACCCTGTCCTCTCATTGGTCAATATTCCGACCAACCAGGTGCAAGGACACTTGACAGCAATCAAGTTCTCAATCAAGTCAGTGGACCGAAGTTCATTAACACACTTGAACCGGTGTGAAAGCTCCCCTATAGCTGCCCACATTCCAAATGCTCATAAGCGACTACGTCTGTGTGAGTGCTCTCATACGTTTCTAATGATCATGAACTCGTGGGTCGGTGTGAAGGCTCCCGTTCACTTTCTCAATAAATACTCGTCGATTATCAGTGTGAATGCTGTCGTACAATACAACGTATTTCAATATACAGTAGATTATTTTATGAGAATTCAGATCTACGCTTCTAGCGTAGGTGTTACTGTATGAGATCTATCGTATGAAACAACGCATTACAAATTGTAAACTTCTCTTCATGTACTACACTATAATATACTTTTCCTACAGTTACGTTGAAAAGTGGCCATTGCTGCACTGATTACAGAACGCAAAGAATCACTTTTCCGCTCTAGTGCGGGAAAAATTTCTCTGCACTCCAGATTTGCAACATGGCAACGCAAAATACTTAGTAGGTTATATGGAGCAACAGTGCAGCAAAATCAAAATGAAGTTGGTAACAGTGACTGCTGTGGCTGCTATAGTGAGCAGAGGTGCAACCAAGCACAACGAGCTAATTATTATTTTTATATATATTATAACCAAGGACAACATTTTTATTCAATTTGACAATAAATTAAGGTTTTCATCAATAATAAAATTACACAGAAAAACATTTGATGCATTTCAGGCAATTTTACCCATAATTACCCACTTTTCATATTCAATGGTAACTGTAGGAAAAACTTGATGTGAAATACGTGCGCAAAGTTCCTCTGCTGCACTCAAGAAACCATTCCGCCCTCGCCTACGGCTCGGGCGTAAACGTTTCTTTCGGTGCAGCAAACTGTCACTTTGCGCACTAGTTGCACAAATAACTATCATACTGTGGTAGTTCGTTCAGAGAGATTAGATTTACTTCAAATTTCCATTCAATTGGCTTCAATGATTGCTATCAAGCCAATCAGGTGAATATCATCTCATTATATACAACAGAATTTTCTTGAAACACAAAAGTAGGCCTATAGTAGTAGTATGCCTATACTGTATAAGACTGTTATTTCAGGAACAAAAGAATGAAGATATGCTCATACCTATACTGTATACCAGGGCTCTCCAATCTACGGCCCGCGGATAGATTTTGTTCAGCCCGCCGAGAGTTATTGCTGCAGATTTTTAAAAATATATCTATACACATTTTTGACAACAACTGTGGGTTCAGTACTCTTCTCTTACTAGCCACTCCATTTCTTAATAAGTCCGACTGAGTCATTGTCAATATTGTAGAACCGTTCCATAATTGTGTAATTCTTAATAAGTGTAAAATAAGCTGTAAACAAGCAGCGATCAACCATCGCGAGATATTAGCAAATGGTCTGCACGGACTGTACATGTCTCTCCATTAAAAGACTTTAGAAACATAAAAAATCATGCTCAAGCTATGTTTTCTCTTTTTGGATCTACCTTCAAGTTGAGCAGACATTTTCAAAAATGAAGTTTGTTAAATCAAAATACAGATCTACCTTGTCAGATGAACATTTGAAAACATTTTAATGATCGGAACCACTAATTTTACACCCCACAAATTCCCGTCGTGTGTGTCCCCACAAGTCAAATTAAACGTACATCCTTGTTATTGGCCCTCTAAGCCTCCCAAGAGTTAACAATGTGGCCCTAGGATAAAAAAGGTTAGACACTCCTGCTGTATACAACATACTCTAATTCGGAACACGATTTATTTCAAAATCAAGGCCAATAATGTTAGCCTAGTTTGGGAGAGATCTCAAACAACACCATACAATCATGTTTCTAACAGTCAAACCTGGGTGTGTCACGGTGAATGCTTTCGTAAAACGACAAGTATTTCAAAATTAAGAGACAACTATATCCAAGTGAACGCTCCCATTCAATTGAATGCGTTTATAATTCAGTAGAAAATGCAATGATGCTTGAGTTTTGTTAGAACGGTAGGTAAAAAGGACTGTTCACACTTTCGTTTCAAGTTGATGATGATGCATTTCTTTCCAAGGTACTGATGATGATGATGATGATTCAATCATTATTGCTGCTGCAGTCCTGTGTTTTTAGCTCACGTTTTGATATTGTTTATTAGACAGATGATCGGTTACTATGACAACGGGAGTGTAATGACCGATGCCAGAATATTTGAGCTTATCCATTCGGCCCTTGTACCTTATAATTCCTCAGTAATTACCCTCTATGTTTATTGTAATCATCGTAATTCGAATAATTATTATACTGTAATCTAATTAAGGAGACGATTCGCTTATCAATCAAACATTTCAGTAATCTACTGTAAATACTATGTAGTGAATATAATTATACAAATGAGCCCAAGATAGATCTCTCCTGTTTTCATAGATAAAATACAAATTCACAAGAACATGCTTGTTAAAAAAGTAAATTCGTATGGCTTTTGTTGGGGAGTCCCTTGCGGGAAGGTCCCACCGCCTGAATATGTAATTTAAGCCGTCAATAGGCCTTACGACTGTCATACTTCAGCCGGGACCGACAGTTTAACGTTCCCATCCGATAACTCTGAAAAAACTCAATTTATTCAAAGTGCGGTGATATCAAGTGCAAAATTTGACTATAATTTGGTATTTTAATCATTCTAAATTCAAAATTTCTAGCTAATATATATTCTTGGACAGAACTTTGAACTTTAAATTTCCTCAGTAAGAACATATTAACCTATTTTTTCAGACACTTCATTATTTATCAAAATTTGGGAACAGAATAGTTTTGGGCTATGACTGTTGTTCTATCCCGATGATATTCATATGATTTGTAATTATATCAACGAATAAATAAATAAATAAATAACACGGGAGTGAAAGTTAAAAATCTTTTGGTATTGAGAGGGTTTGAGCCCGGGATCTCTATGCTGCTACGCAGGCACTCTATCCACTAGACCACGGATCACTCCATGCTTGAGTGTGTAGATGAAATATGATTGAATAGATATCAGATAAAGTTTATGAGTGATAAAAAATATAAATATAAAATAAGATTTGATTTTTACATCTATGTAGATTACAACATTCAATGTTACAGGAAAAATGCAGATGAGAGTTGAATGGACTTCCAGTTTCCGATATAATCAGAATACGGGAAAGTGATTTTGGAGCTTATAACTGTCAGTGAAGCTAGCCGCAACCGGTCACCCTTCCAACGAGGGAGCGGACAGCATGTCACTTATCCAATCTGACCAATTACATGTCAAGCTGATCACTTTCCCTATCACTTTATAGGAATTTCGGATAATCGAAAATGCTTTTTTTGGAAAATAGTGACTGATACAGTGAACTGCTTATTGCAAAACTGAGTTGATATACTGTTAATTTATATCATAGAGAAACAATAGCATAAGTAGACATCCCATGGTATAGGGCGTTTATGTCGCAACTTTTACTGTTATCTCAAGCCGATTACTGTCAATTTTAACTGTTTTGACCGGGTAAGAGTGTATGAACGGCACAAAAATGTGTTATTTGGAAAATAGTGACTGTTACAGTGAACTGCTTATTGCAAAACTGAGTTGATATACTGTTAATTTATACCATAGAGAAACAATAGCGTAAGTAGATATCCCATGGTATAGGACGTTTATGTCGTAACTTTTACTGTTATCTCAAGCCGATAGTCTACATAGGTCTTCCCGTGAAGCTATGTGACATAATTTAATCTCAAATCATGAAAATATATTATTCGAACATAGTTCTTTCCGGTGAAGCTGTGTGACACTGGTAGTCTCTCATATTGTGCTGTTCATACACTCTCACTCCAACAAAACATTAAAAATCGACAATAGTCGACCGTAATCGGCTTGAGATAACAGTAAAAGTTGCGACATAAACGCTCTACACCATGGGATATCTACTTATGCTATTGTTTCTCTGTTTCAATTTTTCAACTTTGGTATAGTTTATATACTATACTATAATATTTATAATATACAGTGTCATTCACATTGTCAATATATTGATACAAGATTTGTTACAAATTGTCACAATGTATGCACAGTTTAAATTATCATTTAAATTATGAAAAATCACCAAAACGACTCATTCAACAAAGTATTCCTCATACATTGTAAAGAAATGCCTTGGAAAACAAATTATGTACAAGCAGGTAACCCATGGTATGGGGCGTTTATGTTGCAATTTTCTTAACTGAAGCTGATAGTCCCAGAGGTTCTTTTCCATGAAGCTATGAGACGCTGGTAGTCTCTCGATTGTGGTAATCGATTTGAGTTAACAAAAATCTATTTGAAATTTGGAACATAAACGACCTATAGTCGATATCATGGGATATCTTCTTTAATATCTTTCCTCCATGATACTACTCTATAACTTCTTCGACTCACGGAAGTGAAGCATGGGTGCTGACAAGGGAGCTTGAATCAAAAATACGGTCAACAGAAATGCGATTTCGTAGACAAGTCAAAGGATGCACAAGAGAGGATCGGATTCGAAATGAAAATATAAGAAGAGAATGTGATGTCCAACCAGTGTTGAGTCTAAAGCTGCGTACACATATACGCTCTTCCAACCCGCACCGAGCACGCTCCGCCCTCGTACCGTCCTCGTACCGCCCTCGTTCCTCCATCGAACCACAGTCGCTCCGCCCAAGCACCCATCATGAACGTTATGGAAGATGTTAGATGTTCTCGCGTTCCCCGGTCGAACCACTGTTGCTCGCCGGTCGATCATCAATCGCTCTGCTGGAGTGACGTTCGGTTGCGGAGCAGAGCGAAAGTCTGTACGCACCTTAATAGAAACATATAGAAATACGTGGTCAGATATTGTCCTTATAATGCGACAAGACCGTTTCCCATTGAATGTCCTACTCGACAAGCCAATAGGCAGAAGAAGTATTGGTAGACCGAGGAAGAGATGGGTGCCGGAACATGCTTGAAAAGCCTAATCCATGACTACGACGACAACTACTCTATAAAGGTGCGTACAGATATACGCGCCGCGAACATGAGCATTTCACTTTTAATCAGCGGACTATATCTGTATCTTTACAGAAACGGTAAGATACAGATATAAAAAGCTTGGCATCAGCTGATTAAAAGTGAATTTCTCATGTTCGCGGCGCGTATATCTGTACGCATCTTTAGATTTCGACTCACTTGAGCTCGTTTAACTCTGTAAACATTTATAAATGTTGTTATTGTGAAATGAAATAAAGAAACTAATAGCATTTTGTAAACTTGCATCATGGAATTATGAGAATATAGAATCAGGATTTAGGAACTATAAGAAAAGGATAGGAGGTGGAAAGGAGAGTGAAATGAGGAGGAGAAGGATGTAAGTAATAGACAAAGATTTCGAAAATCTCGGGAAAGCTCTGGGAAATCCTGTAGCAGCTGGAAAAGCTACATAAAATCTGGACTGTACCTCATACAAGCACACCTATTTCTCCACAAGATTCATTCCAAACGGTCAGCATTCCTTATTTGCTACCTCATTGCCTCCCATTTAACCAATACTGACAGTCGAGTGAATCCCTATTCTCCTATAAGATTCACTTCAAACTGTCAGGATTTCACATTTGCAAGATCACTGCTTCCCCAATTCAACCAATACTGATCCTCAGGAATGGATTTCACTATAGTTTACGATGCTAAGTTCAGTGAGCTCTCTTAAGAAGATAATAAACACTCTAAACTTATTCCAGTTTGTTACACTATACACTCAACTTTCCAGTAGTTGAACTTTTCTCGGGTCCTAAACACTTTTTAAACGATATCAACCGCTTAGGAACCTCATAGAAATAAAATGTTCCAGTTTGACAGCTTGGTAATTGGGTGGGAGTTTTTCTAGCCGACTTTAACTCTGGAATGAACTTGTGGATGAGCTTATCGGAATTATAATCATAATAAGTTAGTTGTTTATGATAATCATGGTAGTAGGACAGTGAATTTTCTGTGGTGTGCTGTGGTAGGTAGCCTCGGGGTTTCACAGAAAATGTAGATACTATTGATTTTACTTGGACTTACCTGTGATAGATTGAGGTCTATGTTATAATGGTAGTATTTGGTAGACATTGGTGTTGCTATCCTTGTCTATACTTTCGACAAAGCATGTAATGCTATCCTTTTCTAGATGTGCAACTGAGCCACATCGTTTATGAACAATTTAAAAGAATATTAAATTTATTTATTTATTCATATACAAATACAATGCAGGTAAAAATGCGTAAAGAAACTTTTAGTGTTGTTTTTTAAGGTGATCTTCTCTGATTTGGTTCACGTGAAATTATTCAGGATTAAAATTAAACCGGCTTTTGTGCAACCGAGCCTTTGTGAGGGAAATTTTTACATTGCTCTGGAAATTAAACTCAATTTACTGTGATTAGATGAACGTTTCTGTATGAACTATGAATTTTATTATAATTTCTTCTTTCGTAATAAAATTTTTATGCTTTTGTACTCCAGAGTGAAGCTCAGTCCCCAATATCAATTAAGAATCAAATACATAAACAATATCATACAGTCAAAAGGAAGGCTAGGAAAATGAGAAGGAGAATAGGATGTAACCAAATAAGAAAAAGATGGTATCAGACAGAAAATGGTGTTCAAACAAGTAAAAAAAGAATAAGAAAGTGTACTGAAACCGTAGGCGCTTTTCCGAGCGTAACATGAAAATCCCAGATTTTCTTTTTAGTCTGGTTGTGTATGTGTGATTTTCCGATGTTCCTTCTTAGAGACGCTTTTCCAGTGCCTTTCTGGGTTTCCATTTTCTCTCTCAACCCCCCTCCTCACCCATCCTTGTTTCATGCTCGTCCTCTGCATTTTCTTGTCATTTTTTAATATTGTATGTTTCACACATTATTCTTGTTCTTCTACTTCTCCTCTGCCAGCAACATTTCATTCCATCATTTGTACACCGTTAAGTCGAATTGTTTCAAGGAAATCTTCAGATAATATTAACTTGATTTGGAAAAGCGTTAGATGTTTTCAAATTTTTCCACGCGTTTTCAGAATCTTGTTCCAACAGGAATACGAGTTCACTACCAATAAATCTAAACGTGGATGGCACCATTTTAATTTTTACTGTTAATCTCATTTATTCAATAATACGCAGGAGATATAGGAAATAATGATTGAATTTGTTTAGCTTGATTGGAAATATATGCAGTCAAAGTTAATTCTGAATCAATTCGAACTGAAAATGGTATTTTCCTACAGTTACCTCGAAAAGTAACCATTCCTGCACTGATTACAGAACGCAAAGAATCACTTTTCCGCACTAGTGCGCAAAGTGATTACTTTGTGTACTCCAGATTTGCAACATGACAACACAAAATAGTTAGTAGGTTATATGGAACACCAGTGCAGCAGAATCAAAATGAAGTTGGTAACTGTGACTATGGTGCACGTTATAATAATATCAAGGACATCGTGGACAGCGACATGAGTGACAGCCGCCCCTTCATTCAAACACTACTACATTATTCAATTTGACAATAAGTGAGGCTGTTATTAATAACAGCATCACACACACAAACATTGATGCATTTCAGGCAATTTTACCCATAATTACCCACTTTTCATATTCAATGGTAACTGTAGGAAAAATTTAATGTGAAATACCTGCGCAAAGTTCCTCTGCTGCACTCAACAAACCATTCCGCCCTCGCCAACGGCTCGGGCGTAAACGTTTCTTTCGGTGCAGCAAACTGTCACTTTGCGCACTAGTTGCACAAATAACTATTAACGGGTCGTGTTACAATGAATAATTGATCGTTGCCTTGAAGATGATTACAAGTAGAATAATTAATATTCATAATTATGACTAACATTATTCATGAGTGATTTTGATTTCTGAATCTCATTCAGCTATTGGTTCTGATAATAATGGAATAAAGATATTGTTCATATAAGAGAAATGTAGAATTTTTTTATTATTTATATAAAAAAATCTGGAGTGGCGCACTCACACAACTTTCCTTGCCGTTATGAAAATTGAACACTGACGCTAGTGTTCACGCGTATCTTAAGTCTACTATTCAAAATCTGAGCCAGCTGGTGACAGGACAATAACACTGGAGACACACGAGGTCTGCTATCCCTATATAGTGAATGATTTGAAAGAATCAACAGTGGCCAACAGTTTGCAATTGAATAATCACATTTTCTTAAATTTTGAGCTTATTTTCAATTTTAGGTGAAATCTTACTGAACATTAATTGTAGAGATTTTCATGCTCAATCTTCTCCACTTGAAATATTTCGTTTAAATTGTATCTGAAGCCTGATAATTGGGAATCTAAAATCAAACTTTGCATGGATGGGGCGCAGCTCCTGAAATTTTCACAGATATGGGACTTGTGGCAGTTGATAGAGCTTATCAATGACCATTCTAGGATTGCAAGGGCCAAATTTCCGTTAATTGCAAGATGAAATATCGTGTACACACACACACATATATAGAACAATAACCAAAAACCACTTTTTTGGACCTAGAAACGTATAGATGTTTTCAAATTTTTCCACGCGTTTTCAGAATCTTGTTCCAACAGGAATACGAGTTCACTACCAATAAATCTAAACGTGGATGGCACCATTTTAATTTTACTGTTAATCTCATTTATTCAATAATACGCAGGAGATATAGGAAATAATGATTGAATTTGTTTAGCTTGATTGGAAATATATGCAGTCAAAGTTAATTCTGAATCAATTCGAACTGAAAATGGTATTTTCCTACAGTTACCTCGAAAAGTAACCATTCCTGCACTGATTACAGAACGCAAAGAATCACTTTTCCGCACTAGTGCGCAAAGTGATTACTTTGTGTACTCCAGATTTGCAACATGACAACACAAAATAGTTAGTAGGTTATATGGAACACCAGTGCAGCAGAATCAAAATGAAGTTGGTAACTGTGACTATGGTGCACGTTATAATAATATCAAGGACATCGTGGACAGCGACATGAGTGACAGCCGCCCCTTCATTCAAACACTACTACATTATTCAATTTGACAATAAGTTGAGGCTGTTATTAATAACAGCATCACACACACAAACATTTGATGCATTTCAGGCAATTTTACCCATAATTACCCACTTTTCATATTCAATGGTAACTGTAGGAAAAATTTAATGTGAAATACGTGCGCAAAGTTCCTCTGCTGCACTCAACAAACCATTCCGCCCTCGCCAACGGCTCGGGCGTAAACGTTTCTTTCGGTGCAGCAAACTGTCACTTTGCGCACTAGTTGCACAAATAACTATTAACGGGTCGTGTTACAATGAATAATTGATCGTTGCCTTGAAGATGATTACAAGTAGAATAATTAATATTCATAATTATGACTAACATTATTCATGAGTGATTTTGATTTCTGAATCTCATTCAGCTATTGGTTCTGATAATAATGGAATAACAGATATTGTTCATATAAGAGAAATGTAGAATTTTTTTATTATTTATATAAAAAAATCTGGAGTGGCGCACTCACACAACTTTCCTTGCCGTTATGAAAATTGAACACCTGACGCTAGTGTTCACGCGTATCTTAAGTCTACTATTCAAAAATCTGAGCCAGCTGGTGACAGGACAATAACACTGGAGACACACGAGGTCTGCTATCCCTATATAGTGAATGATTTGAAAGAATCAACAGTGGCCAACAGTTTGCAATTGAATAATCACATTTTCTTAAATTTTGAGCTTATTTTCAATTTTAGGTGAAAATCTTACTGAACATTAATTGTAGAGATTTTCATGCTCAATCTTCTCCACTTGAAATATTTCGTTTAAATTGTATCTGAAGCCTGATAATTGGGAATCTAAAATCAACTTTGCATGGATGGGGCGCAGCTCCTGAAATTTTCACAGATATGGGACTTGTGGCAGTTGATAGAGCTTATCAATGACCATTCTAGGATTGCAAGGGCCAAATTTCCGTTAATTGCAAGATGAAATATCGTGTACACACACACACATATATAGAACAATAACCAAAAACCACTTTTTTGGACCTAGAAACGTATAGAAATTTTCAAATTGGGGTACCTTAATTTTTTTCGGAAAGCAATACTTTCCCTACCTATGGTAATAGGGCAAGGAAAGTAACTAGTCACTAGGACTAACCATTAATTTTATTCTGTTATTTCTTATTCTAAATTAATTTTTATTGCTAGAGTCCTTCAATGAAGCCTACAGTTCCAATCTATAATTTCACTCCTTCAAATTCTTTCACTATGAAGAAAATAAGATACAATTTATATTACTGTGTCCCAGTTTTAAGAATAACGTCTTCAAATCTCTGAGGACAGAGTCACATGAATTACACTTCCAAACTGAAGTAAAGAAGGAGGACAAGATGAAGAGACAACGATATAGAACCAGTGGGAAGAAGAGAGAATATTTGTGACTGGATGAACTGTGAGAGCTCCAGAGAAGGACTAAGGAGAAAATACGAAGACAATTTGTGAACTGAAATGAAAAAGAAGCTACATGAAAAGAGGGAAATTCTTGAACAAAAGAGAATTTTTCCAGAATCACAAGATTCCTGTTTCAATTTTGTTACTATTTCAATTCGACTAAGAGAATAAGATCTGTGGAAGATGTTTCACTGGAAAAATATCTTCATAGTACGAGAGAGGACCTCGGACTTCAAGAGTGTTTTCCGCTTTTTTAAACCACTTGAGAGAGATTTTTTCTCTGTAAGAAAACTTGAAAGAGGTCAGAGAAGGATAAAATGTTTAGAAACTATAGTGAGGTCCACGTTATAATGGCAGTGGAGAAACATAGGAGAACAAGGTTGCCGAACCTCTGTCTTGTTAATGTCTTCTATAGACGGTAGATGATACAGGTTTATTGATATAATATTAACTGTCCAATCGAGAGGAGGACTGTGGTATTTGAACAGGAGTGTAGGACGGGAAGGGATACAGACGATATGCACGTTGTGCAACACGAGGGAAGAAGAGGATATTCTACATTTCATGGGGAAATGTCCTGTATTAGGAGAGATGAGAAGGGCACATTTGGGTAATAGAGTTATATCAGAGGATAAGGTCTTTGAATTTTTGAATGGTAGTGATTGGAGGGCACTGATAGGATTTGTTAAAAGTGCATGGGCATACAGGAAAATTCTAATAGGAGAATATAATACGTGATCGCTTCTCTTACTCAAATACTGTAGTAGTAAAATTTCTTGCATGTATATTGTTTATATTTTCTATTTCAAATCCAAAGAAACGAATAAAAATCTATAATAAAATAACTCAACTTGGCAGACGACCAACTGGTCATGTCAAAAAATATATATTATGTAAAAAAAAAATCATGTATTGTGATGTTTTTCATATTTTGTTGCTCAATAAATATATTTCTATTCTATTCTATTTCTATTCTATTCTAACTGTCCAATCTCGTTTGAAATAATCATTTATATTTTATCAAGCAATAATAGTATATTTCGCACCTAGGGCCGAAAATGGGACTTTTCTGGCTCGAAATCGGTTTTCAAGTCCGAGGCCGCAGGCCGAGGACTAGAAAAGATTGAGAGCCGGAAAAACATTTTTGCCCATGGTGAGAACGTTATTTTTCGCCACACAGGAAAAGAAACAATATATATATGAGAATAATTGTCTATTATAAGCACTTCCGAAAGCAAAAGTGGAAGGTCATAGCTCTAGCAAATCTGAGGTAATCTGAATATCAAGAAATTGTCCAAGTATTTTTATTTTTTATTCTGATTTGTCTAAATAACCTAAAAGATTATGTTCAATTATGTAAGAGGTTGAGTTATACTTTTCATTCTTCCAAATGACAATAAGATGATATTATTATAAATGTTTTGATTATTGAATGATAACCACAAAGAATGAAAAGTTTTTGATCAGCTGTTTTAGCACACTTGAATTTGGCCAATCTGAATGTCAACGGAAGTTTAGGTTAGAAGTTCTATCCTACTCTGAAAATAGATTATTTGAATAGTTTATAATATATATCTTATCTGTATTTTATTCATCCAAATAAAATGATAGTATATTATACAGAATACTTTATTGAATTCTAAAAGCATAAAATGATTCCGTTTATCCACCATGTTCCATGATAAACGCTGTACTAGGAGGTTTGAGGTTAGATTCTATTATACTCTGAAAATTGAATTTGAATAGTTTATAATATCTCATTATTTGTATTTCATTCATCCAAATAAAATGATAGTATCTTATTGCAAAAACTTTATTCAATTCTAGAAGCATAAACTGATTCCGTTTCATAAACTATTTTGTAAACACGTTCACATCAAATCAGAATCAGCTGACTTCAAGGTTATTTTACAGCCCTAGGGCCGTAAAAATTTTACCGGCCTGGTCAGAAAACAATCACTTTCGGCCTCCATATGACGCACGTAAACCAGCTCATTACATCCAAGTGGGGCGAAAAGTATATTTCCATAATGAATTTACATGATTAAGATTAAATATTTTGTTTATAAATTATTAATTCTACATTGTTAAAAGACGATCTGGCGACAGAGCAAAGCGAGAAAGAGATAGCGCTATCTACTTTGGTACATGATAGACAAGGATAGCAATACCATTGCTAACCAAACACTGCCATTATAACGTGGACCCACTATAGGAGAGATGGAACATGGAAAACAGTACAGTTTAAGAATGGTGAGATATTTAAAACGGTGGAATGATGAAAATATCTTTAGCAGGAAGGAATTAATTGATGATACCACACTGAACCTCTCAGTTGAAGATTATGATTCGTTTAAAAACTTTGAAGGTTATTGAAAAAAACGAAGGGACAATCAAGCATGAACATAATTATAATATGACTTTTTCGCCACACTGCACAGAAAGCAGCTGTTTTCCAGTCCCTACGTAGATCTGAAAGACATTGCTTGCAGACGACTCTCGTCTGACGTCAGAACAGGTTTCTTTCCGGCCTAGGCCGGAAAGAGTACCCTTTCCAGCCGCTAACATGGAACTAAGAAAGGTGATCAAAAAACAGCTGATCAAAAAACTTTTCATCATTCGTGTTAATTATCCAGTAATTAAAAAATTTATAATAATATCATCTTAAGTAGAGAAGGTTTGTGGGGATAAGGAAGCTTTTTTGCTCGAGATCCCCTTCCCCCCTCTCCCCCTCGTCCATCCCTCCTCCCCTTCCCCCCGCCTGTAGGGCGGGGGGTGTTCTAAAAATAGATTTCCCCTTCCCCCTGCCCAGTGGAGGTGAGGGGGAGAGAGAGAGAGAGAGATATATCTTTCTCTCTCTTTCTAAAAATAGATTTCCCCTTCCCCCTGTCCAGTGGAGGTGAGGGGGATAGAGTGAGAGGGAGATATATCTTTCTCTCTTTTTCTAAAAATAGATTTCCCCTTCCCCCTGTCCAGTGGAGGTGAGGGGGGTAAGATATCTCTCTCTCTCTCTCTCTCCAGGTGAGGGAAAAAAAAATTTCCCTTTTAGGAGGAAAAATTCCCTCTGTCTACTGTCAAATTGAAGTGAATCCATATTTCTACATCTAATGCTATGCTGACAGATTGAGGTGAATCCTAAAGATGTGGGGGAAAAAATCTCTTTGAGAGGGAAAAATTCCTTTGGTGACAAATTAAAGTGAATTCATATTTCTACATCTAATGCTATAGTGACAAATTGAAGTGAATCCATTTCGCTCTACTACGATGACGATAGAGATAGAGATCTCCTTCTTTTACTAGTGCCATCTCTTTCCCGCACCCTTTCCAAAAGGAGATAAGAATCAATTGAGAAATTCTCTCCCAGTATAGATGAGAGGGAAAAATTCCCTTGGTGACAGATTAAAGTGAATCCATATTACTCTAATCCAAAGTGAGGTCAATGACTCTCTCTATATCTAATTGAATTGAGAAATTCTCTCTCATCTAATGCTATAAATCTCTACGTTCTTTTACATTTTTTATCTGCAATATCGTACAAGCATTTCCAAAGTTCATCGGAATTTTTAACAACAGATAATGACGAATCATTTGTACAATCATAATGTAGATGACCGCTGTCTAGAATATTGAGCAGTTCGAAAATCTCAGATAGAATCGAAAAGTGTACATTTTCTGTTTTTGTTAACGGTAAATCAACATCTTGACATCCTGTTGAAAATTTAATATTCTTCGCAATTGAATCAAATTCATTAAATGAAATTGACATCAAGAGACGAGATAATTTTTTGAATTTTGAAAAACCATAACACTGCATCTTGCAGATGTTTGACGTGACTCGAATGAGGGGGAAAGAATTCTAAATTGATGAGATGCACGTGTTATAGACGCGCGTGCACTAAAGATTACCCCACACGTGCTGTCTGCTCTAGCTCTAAATTAATGAGATGCACGTGTTATAGGCGCACGTGCACTAAAGATTACCCCACACGTGGTGTCTGCTCTAGCTCTAAGCAGCAACTAAACTAAAAAACGTGAATGGGATATCGGAATGAAAAATCGTTTGAAGGCAGAAAAGTTTATTTACACATTTCACTACAACAACACATAACTTCATCTTCAATTCTAATTAGCTTATCTATACATAAATTATGAGGACGATAATAACATAGATAGTCTCTTATATCATTTAATTCACCGTGCTTAGAAAAATGTCTTTCAATTACTTCGCCAAACTATAATTTTCAGGAGTTGATTTCTAATTGCACTTTCACACTCATCGTACC
>NC_052516.1:384091-438616 GCF_014356525.2 Nilaparvata lugens | reverse complement strand
ACTTTTTTATTCAAATTTTCCTTACATTACATATACCTATGATAGTTAACAAATTAGAGTAATCCTGAAATAATAACATATTATATTCTATTTAGATCTCAATAATAATAACAATAATAATATAAACTTAATTGTACAAACTGTAAGAATGTTTTTAGATTTCCATAATAATTATTATCATCAGGATTTGTATTGAAAAAATCTTTAATGATTGAAGAAATTTCTAATTATAGACTTCTTCATAGAACGGTTCTAGCCTTTCAAATATTTCAAAATCTTATGAATATTGAACAGAACGGTTTCAGTTAGTTATAATAATTCACCCCCAGGTGATACTTTCTTTTTACTGCTCACCTTTTTTGTATCCTATTTTCATTCATGCTTCACGTTTTTTTCTCTCGTTTTCTATCAAATCATTTTTTGTTGTCTGAATTTCGACCTTCAAGGCACGGATACTGAGAAGCTCTTGAAGCATTGATATTTGGTACATAGTTTGAGTCATCACTTTCAGAGATTTCAATCAACTCTCCATTCCACAATCAATCAGATTTAGATCATCAATTTTCATCAATTTTTGAGCATCAAGGCACGGATCTGAGAAGTCCTTTATACATTGACTAGCAGTCAGGCTCGCTTCGCTCGCCATATCCGACTAGCCAAGACTGGACCCCCGTCTGGTTCGCCCAAAAATGAGATCAGCGGGCTAGCTTTGCTCGCCTGCATTTGCTTCATTCCATCAGAAAGTCAAAGTACCGAGAAAACGCAGAAAAGCTGAGAAAAAAATCGTCACCTCATCACAGAATTTTTAGACCCTAGCTAAAACTCTGTACCAAATTTGAACATTATTGTTTATTATCAGTGTGAAAGAACTGAGAAAACGAAAAAACCGCTAATTTAGGGCGTATCTTCGGCGTTATTTCAAATTCCTTCTAAAACACATTATTACACCCCAGCTGAGTTTCTGTAGTGAATTTGAACATTTTCTGTTCATTTGTTCTCGATAAATCTGAGAACGCAAAAACACAGATTTTGGGCGTATCTTGGCATTATTTCAATTCCTTCTAACACAATATTATTACACCCTAGCTGAGCTTCTGTACTAAATTTCAACAATTTCTATTGATTTGTTCTCGATAAATCTGACAAAAATAAAAAAAACGCTGGAAAAACGCTAATTTCGGGCGTATGTCTGACGTTATTGCAAATTCCTTCTAACACAACATTATTACACCCTAGCTGAGCTTCTGTACTAAATTTGAATATTTTCTGTTTATTTGTTCTCCATAAAGCTGAGAAAACGCAGATTTTGGGCGTATCTTTGGAAAATTTCCAAATCCGTTCTTAGTGCGCCTCTAAAGGGCCAACTGAGCATACCTACCAAATTTGAACGTTCTTGGTCCGGTAGATTTTTAGTTCTACGAGTGAGTGAGAGAGTGAGTCAGTCAGTCAGTCAGTCAGTGAGTCAGTCAGTGAGTGATTGCCATTTCGCTTTTATCATACATTGATATTTGGTCTATAAATCATTACTCTCATAGATTTTGATGAACTTTCCACTTTTGTTTTCAAGTTGAAAATGCAATATGGAGATCAATCTGATCGGTTTTGTATGCATTGCAGTTTTTACAAAATTAACCACTAAATGAAAGTAAAATTGGTAGGTTAACAAAGAAAACTGGAGACCAATTTGTATATTGTTACAAACGTATTTGATGAGTACCCATGGGATAAAAAAAGAATGGATTGGAGAATGCAAATGGGATAAAGAAAGCATGGATTGGAGAATGCAAAAACAGAACCATTCCATCAAATAAACTACATGGTTTACTTTTACACTCTTACAATAGCACTTTTGAATCAAAAATCCACTTAGTTAGGTAATAAAAATTCAAGCTAATATGAAGACCATGAAAGAATTGTTCATTTTATAAATGTCACGAAAATTCCAAGAAAAAGTAGAACTTCATCCGGTGCCTTCTGCAATCTACCGGCAGAATTCATAAACTGTTCTCTTCGCTCATCGACCAATCGGGAAAGAGTAGGCGGAGCTTCGAAGAATAAGGGGAAACGTCGTGGTAGGGGAAACATAGTGAAGGTATTGAAACTGCTCTAAGAAATAGTAATAGTAAGAACTCACTACGTTCGTTCAAGAATGATATCTCTAGAATTATATTACAAATCATTGTACAACAAACTTCATAAATCAGTTTTTTACAAATGTTATCATTTATACTATAATAATGTAAAGAACTTGCTTTTACACGTACGGGATAGGAAAATTATGTTTGACGCATCATCACATCTCAACTACAAACTTGAAATTTTGCATATAGATTCTTAATTAACCGAGGACTGTTATAGGCCTATAGATGGTTATTGATGGTTATAGGCTCATTTTCAATTCTTCAAGATTCTTTCACGTCAAGTTCTCAGTTTGTTAGACTTTCAGTTAACAGACAAGGATAGAAAGTTAATTAGTTAATCATTAAACCAAAGTTAATCATATGCCGACTGTATATTAAAGGTGCTGAATCTCACTATAGAATGACACATTGGAAGGAAAATTTATAACTTAAAGCCCTTTTTTTAAATTGTTCATTTGAATTTAATTGAATATATCAAGCACAACCGATCAACAATAAGAATTGATCAACTAGTGTAATAATATAAAGATAATATGTTTTATATTATGTTTAGTATAATAGAGGAAAGAACTGGCTTATAACACGTACGGGATAGAAAATTTATGTTTGACTCATCATCACATCTCAACTACTGGATTGGCTAACTTGAAATTTTGCAAATAGATTCTTAATTAACCGAGGATGGTTATAGGCTCATTTTCAATTCTTCAAGATTTCATAACTTCAAGTTTTCAGTTTGTCATGTTTTAAAATAGACCCTTGCGAAGCACGGGTTTATGCTAGTTAACAATAAACAAAAAGATACATCACAGATCCAGATAAACATTCCAATTAACCGAGGATGGTTATATGCCTATTCTCAATTCTTCAAGATTTCATTACATCAAGTTTTCAGTTTGTCATGTTTTAAAATAGACCCTTGCGAAGCACGGGTTTCCTGCTAGTTGACAATAAACAAAGAGATACATCACAGATCCAGATAAACATCTCATTTGAAACTGATTATAACTCATTCAACATAAAACTCCATAGATTCAATATTCCAGTGTAGCCTATTATACAGTGAACAGGTTCACTTTCACTGCAAATCTACTCAGTTATAGCGTACCTTGGCCTAATTCCATGTTATAAAAATAAGTGCACCGTTCAATCAAGTTTGTATACGATTTGTTGAATGATGAAGAAAATGCATGTTAATTTTATGAGAAATTTGTATCAATAATTGATGTTGTGAAATGGATGCTGATTTGATAAGATTTGCAAAGTTTTTTCTGTGCAGTGGTTATGAATCTTTTTTCTCGCAAACTATTTCATGAGAGCCAAATTCTACCAATCCTAACAATAAATCGTTACAAAACCAAAATAATCAATAAATGTAGAAATCTACTAACATGTTGTTCTGCAGTTGATATTTATTTAATTTATTATTTTTTACAATGAAGCACAGATCGGGAGAGAAAAACTCAAGCTGGGTTCACACCAAAGTTATTAACAAAATGTTAATGACTGAATCCTTATAGATTCTATTAGATTGAACATAACTTATCATACACATGATGAACAATGTGTTTGTCAACTTCCGTTCAATCTAATAGAATCTATAAGGATTAATTAGTAACATTTTGTTAATAACTTTGGTGTAAACCCAGTAAAATACCTTGTACCTACTATGTCTCTCCCAAATTTAGGAGATATTTGATCGCTCAGGTTATAGAGTCTTCCTATACTGCTTCTGGAAATTGAAAATCAATTTATTTTTGAAAAGAAATACTCACTAACAGCATGAAAATAACACAAATTTTATGAACAATAATTTACACAATAATTTACCTTGTCTTTATATTTCGTTTATGTTCTTTATGTTTATGCTTATAGTTCAAAGTAAATCTCATCACAGTTTGAAGCAGGAAACCAAGTTTATTTTCTATTATTCACGAGTCAAACATCTGAATATAATTTTGTATCCTTTGATTCCAGTTTATTTTCTATTATTTACAAGTCAAACATCTGAATATAATTTTGTATTCTTTGATTCCAGTTTATTTATGTTCATGAGTCTTCTTTTGCAAGATTGGTAGGTCATGAAACTTAGTGCAGTTTGCACAGTGTCAGTTCAAACTAAATTCCTTCATATACTGGATTAAAACAATATAAGAATATCAACTTTTGTTCGCTGTAATGTGGTTCATTCTGAGTTCAAGCCAATAGCTGATTGAAGCTAGCTGAAGATTACTAGATGTTTGAGCTTTGAGTATGCAAAGTGCCCTTATTGTAAAACTCATGAATGAAGTAAGTCCAATCTCATAAAAGAAGTGTGATGACCTATCAATCTATTCAGAAAGCTAAAAATGTTCCTTCTATGAAATCTACATATTTCATAAATTTATACGTCGTGTTTATTTATACACATGAGTTTCATAATAATCAACGAGAGTAATGACCTATCAATCACCTAGGTAGGTAGCTAATGTACATTTCAACTTCGATTAAGGTTGCTGATGTACATTTTAACTTCGATAAAGGTAGCTAATGCTCTTTTTAACTGTGATTAAGTGGGTCACAATTTCAGTAGGCCTCTCTACACACACACTCTCACATACACAGTTCACACGCACGCACACACATGCGTAAGAGGTCAGTAACTGTAAACTGAAGAGTGCTGTGGTAAAGCCTACTAACCTCTCTCATTGACCATAGAGTCTAGAGTCGATTCCCAGTACAGTAAAGAACCTATTTCACCGTCAATAAGAATGTCTCTGGGAACGAGGCTACTATAGTAAGGTACACGTTATAATGGGAGTATTTGATTAACATGGTGTTGCTATCCTTGTCTATCATTCGACAAAGCAGATAGCTCTATCCTTCACTACCTCTGCAACTTCACGATATTTTCATTTTTAAATAAATCAGTTGAATTAATGAAATTAACGTTTTGGTAGAGAGTTAGTGAGAAGAATACTTCGAATATTCTTTCCAAAGAATGGACATGATACATATGTCCAACTACGCCAATTTATGTAGATGCATAACAATATTATCTATTTTATCTATAGTATTACAATTTTGTTTTTTTTTCATATTATATACAGCTCAATAATTATTTTATTAATTATATTTTGTAAATTCATCTATAATTTTGCTGTATTGTAAGCTATTGTATATAAGTGTATAAGCCAGTATATATTGTATCTACATAAGTAAAGTACTCAATCAATGAATCAACATTGGCAGATCGGGTTCCAAAAATGTAGACTCATATTTGACTAAAAAAATATTCAATCTAAATCATGAAAATCTATCATTAAATCATTGAAAAAAAATTTTTCTTGGTAAATAAAATACAGTTTCTCATCATCTATAATTTATAATATAGGAAAGAATTGACTTATACATGAACGGGTTTAGATTAGATAAGATTCCCCTATAGAAGTCAGTGTCAAGGCAGAGAATCGGCAACGCTGTTCTCCCATCTTTCTCCACTGCCATTAAAACCCTAACCTCCCTATAGGCTACCAAATCCATCAAACTTTACTATAATCAAGAAGTGTAGCTGAATGCTATACTGGTAGGTAGTTTCAAAACCAAAACAAGGAAATGCATTAGACAGTGAACATTGGGACATAGTTCAAGAATTCCAAACTGGCTTTTAAGTCTTTAAGTGAATCAGTAATTAATCTAGAACTAGACTATCAAGAAAACTTGATATGGTCTCAGATCTGGTTGTTGAGAATAATTCCAAACAAGTTGATTATTTATGTTGCAACTATCCTGTGATATTTGATTCTGTATCACTGTTTATTGATACTGTATCATTGTTCATTCATATTCCATTACTGTTCATTGATACTGTATCATTGTTCATTCATATTCCTCAAAATGCGAATAAGTTTATTATTTATGTTGCAACTACCCTGTGATATTTGATACTGTATCTTTGATAATGTATCATTATTTGTTGATAATGTAACACTGTTCATTGATACTGTATCACTATTCATTGAAACTGTATCACTGTTAATTGATACTGTACCATTGTTCATTGATATTCTATCATTTTCATTGATACTGAAACATATATGATACTCAACTAATTCTGGATAATGACCCTACAGACAAATACAGTGAAATATAAAAATTTTTGAAATTATTTTAAAAGTTGAGAGTGATATAATTGCTAGTTTAGTTTATAGTGAGGTCCACGTTATAATGACAGTGGTGAAAGATAGGAAAACAACGTTGCTGATCCTCTGTCTTGTCAATGCCTCCTATAGACAGACGGTAGCTGATACAGCTAAATTGATGTAATATTAACTGTTCATTCTCCTTTAAAATAATCAATTATATTCTATTAAGCAAGGAATTATATTTTTCAATAACTCAATAATGAAATTTCTTAATAAGGATGAAATATTTTGTTAATTGATTATTAATTCTACATTCCTAAAAGACGATCTGGCAACAGAGCAAAGCGATAAAGAGTTAGCGCTATCCGCTTTGTTGAATGATAGACAAGGATAGCAATACCATTGCTAAATCAAACACTGTCATTATAACGTGGACCACTATACCATTATAACGTATAGGATCACTTTGTAGTCTTTAAATTGCGTTTTAATGATACTCGGTCTAATGTTACTTCCAGCTTGTGATCAAGGATTGATTTCAAAATAGTGGTTGAATAAACTGACGTTTTAAATGCGGTATCTGAGGCTAATATTGTAATATTATCTTCTATTTTTTAAACTGGTTTAACGAGGATGTGGTATGATTGACCCAATAAATGATAGGCGTGTAATGATCACAAATTGACCCAATAAATAATGGTATGCGATAAACAAACTTAAAATATTTTCATAATTATTATTAAACGAAAATCCTAAATAAATGCTGTAAATCACCCCGAAGACTTCTGCTACTGCAGACATAAACAACAGGGTTAACAGCTGTAAAATATTTTCAATACCACTGTGCACTGTGAACAGCATGTTTGTTGTAGGAATTATTGATTCTATTATGCCAATTTAGAGCTCAGGCGTCCCAACTTTGGGCGAAACTTAGCCTCCAACAAAACATTTTTATACTTTAGCTGAGCCTGTGTACCAAGTTTGAACATTTTTTGTCAATTCGTTCTTCAAAAAGCTGAGGAGACGCAGAAAAACGCTGGAAAACTGCAGATTTTGGGCGTATCTTTGGCGTTATTTCAAATTACTTCCAACACAATATTATTACACCCTAGCTGAGCTTCTGTACTGAATTTGAACATTTTCTGTTCATTTGTTCTCGATATAGCTGAGAAAACGCTAGAAAAACGCTAATTTTGGGCGTATCTTTGGCATTATTGCAAATTCCTTCCAACACAACATTATTACACCTTAGCTGAGCTTCTGTACTAAATTTGAACATTAAGTGTTCATTTGTTCTCGATAAAGCTGAGAAAACGCAGATTTTGGGTGAATTTTTGGAAATTTTTCCAAATCCTTTCTTAGTGCGCCTCTAAAGGGCCAACTCAACATACCTACCATTTTGAACGCTTTTGGTCTGGTAGATTTTTAGTTCTGCGAGTGAGTGAGTGAGTCAGTCAGTCAGTGAGTGCCATTTCACTTTTATTTATAAATGTAGATGGAAGATATTGATGTATTTTCTATTCGTCAAAAGAATATATTTTTTAGGGTCTGATAATAAATTTGAAGTAAATAGTTTGGTAGTTCATTTTTTTCTCTATAGCCAGAAACCGATTTATCTACAGTATGAAGGTAGGAAAGGTCAGAGCTATCTGCTTTGTCGAATGTCAGACAAGGATAGCAATACCAATGTCAGCTGTTGACTTTATTACGTGTATCTTGTATCTCACTTTAGTAGTGGAGTAATGTATTATAGCCTACTGTATCCTACTGTAATCTTTAGTATCCTACTGTATCCTTCTGTATCCTACTATATCCTACTGAATTCAACTGTATCCTACTGTATTTACTGTATCCCATTGTATCCTACTGTATTTACTGTATCCCATTGTATCCTACTGTATCCTTTAGTATCCTACTGTAAATAAATAAATAAATAACTGTAAATCTTTAGTATCCCACTATATCCTACTGAATTCAACTGTATCCTACTGTATCCTACTGTATCTTACTGTATCCTACTGTATCCTACTCTATCCTACTGTATCCTACTGTATCCCACTGTATCCTACTCTATCCTTCTGTATCTCACTGTATCCTACTGTATCCCACTGTATCCTACTCTATCCTTCTGTATCTCACTGTATCCTACTGTATCCCACTGTATCCTACCGTGTCCTACTGTATCCTACTGTAATTGACCCACTGTCAACTAGTCAGTCCGACTTGAAAGCAGTGAGATGTCATTGAAGTATCAAACATTTTCTTCGTGAATCACGAAAACTCCAAGCTTATTCATGGAAATACAGTACTCTAGCCGAAGTAGAAGAAGAGAAGAAGAAGAATGATAGAAGAGAAGAAGAGACAAGGAGAAGAGAAGAAGAAGAAGAAGAGAAGAAGAAGAAGAAGAACGATCAAATATATTTGATTCCAATTCCCAATAAATTTCAATCAATCTTTTCATCACTAAACCCGGAACTAAGAAAAACGGAAACGGATATATCCCAGATAACCGGATATTCACTGTAGTTGCACTTAGCGAAAATAACCTAAAAAATTCCGACCACTTCCGGAAATATAATACACACTACTTGAGTGTAGCCTATCGCTTGTTAAGTGATCATATTATTTACATGTTTACAGTGATCGAGATTCACTTGGAACTGTCACAGTTGGTTAAATAAGAAACCTTGATGCTACGTATGAAGAATACTGTCAGTTTATCACACAGTTTCAGGAAGGTATTTTATAGTTGGGTTCACTAGAAAATGTCAGCATTTGTCGAATCGGAAGTATCGATGTTATTCTATGAGGAATACTGACTGTTTTGGGCACATAATTTCGGAGAGTGGCATTACATGCAATGTTGAACGCTTTCAACTTTCTTTGGCGAAAGTTTTCACTGTTGGTTGGTTGGTAGGCCTGAAATAACATTCGATATTGGAGTAGTGGACTTGATCTCATTCCAGGACCACAACAGACTTGCGTAACTTGACTGTGTTTTTGTGTTTTCAAACTTGTTTGTGAGGTTGACACGCGAAGTTTGAGGCAGGAAACATGTTTTTAGAAGAGGTGATAGCAGAGTAAACTTAAACATAGAATGGAAGAAAATGAAAATTGAAAAAATCTTTGAATGAAAAGACTAAGAAATTGTCAAAAAACCACTGATTTATTGATAATTAGAAAGACCGTTTCGTTATTACACCATTGTCAATCTCTGATAAACTAAAACTAAATACAAGAGCAGCAGAATTTATACTAGTAGGTGAGTACTGCTATTGGTCGAGGGCGTGAACGCCTGCCATTGGCCTAGCTAGACAGTCTCCTCCCCCTCAACGGTGTGACAAAATGGCGGCTTAGCAACAGAATCGCCATGATAATAAATTTACTTTTAGTACAAAATAAGAACCAAGAAAACAAGTGGAAAGATAATAAAACAAATATGTAAATGGAAAAACTATTGACCAATGTATGCTTACAATTTTATGATAAAACTAAATTCGTAGTGTTGTACTGGTTGAAATGAATCTGGTACGATTTAGTTTTATCATAAAATTGTAAGCATACATTAGTCAATAGTTTTTCCATTTACATATTTGTTTTATTATCTTTCACACTTTTTTCTTGGTTCTTATTTTGTACTAAAAGTAATTTTTATTATCATGGCGATTCTGTTGCTTAGCCGCCATTTTGTCACACCGATGAGGAGGGGAAGACTGTCTAGCTACGCCAATGGCAGGCGTTCATGCCCTCGACCAATAGCAGTACTCGCCTACTAGTATAAATTCTGCTGCTCTTGTATTTAGTTTAAGTTTATCAGAGATTGACAATGGTGTAATAACCGGAACCGGTCTTTCTAATTATCATAAATCTGTGGTTTTTTGACAATTTCTTAGTCTTCTTCATTCAATATGAATAATTACCACAATATCAATTCTCAACTACACAAAAAGTGAAAAAGAAAGATCTTTATTAGGCAGAGCTAGAATTTCCAAGTCCTCTCTAACCACTAACTCCGTAAATAAAGCCATAGTCATAGTGCATTCTGGTAGTAAGAAACAACAATCTCAAAGATATGTTAATGTTTGAGTAGAGTGTTCTCTCACTTCCTCCGTAAACAAAGCCATACTGCATTCTGGTGACGTCAGCACAGGTAGGGCTCCTACCCAAAAAAATTCGTTGATTTCGGCTGATCTATATCAGCTAGTGATTTTATTGGTGTAGGAGCCATACGTGTGCTGACGTCACCAGAATGCACTATGGCTTTGTTTACGGAGTTAGTACTTTAACACTCTACCTCAACCATTAACTTATTTTTGAGATTGCTTTATTCTATGGTAAAATGGAGAGAAATTACTCAAAATTTCCAATCTGTAGAGATTTGAGTGAAATATTTTTGTTTTTAATCAGTTTTTAAATATCAAAATTCAAAATTTTTAGTTTAGTCTTTAGTTTTGAAGTGGAAATTTGACTTTTTGAAGTGAAAGTGAATCTAAACTTATTTTTTTTGAAACTTGTATTTGTAGAAATTTGGGAGAAGACAGTTTTTGGCTATGCCTGTTGTCTTCTCCCAATCATATTATATTTATTATAATTATGATCTGTAATGACAATGGAATAAATGGATAAATAAATAATAAATAAATAAATAAATAAATAAATAAATAATAATAAATAATAAATAATAAATAAATAATATAAATAAATAAATAAATAATAAATATAATAAATAAATAATAATAAATAAAATACTAAATAAAATAAATAAATAAATAATAAATAAATAAATAAATAAATAAAATACTAAATAAAATAAATAAATAAATAATAATAAATAAATAATAAATAAATAACTAAATAAAATAAATAAATAAATAAATAAATATAATAAATAAATAAATAAAAATATGTATGAAAGTTCGTAGATGGGAGTTCGGAATCGTCCATAGAACTCTGCATATTTCGAAATCCTTAGCAAAATTAAATAGAAAAAGTGGTATATCCTATGGGTCTTCAGCGAGTATGGAACCCAATACATTGAAAGTTTTATTAATGTTTCCCACCTTGAAATATTATTTTCCAAAGAACATATTTCAATTCTCTTCTCTTTTTTCGATGATTATTCATCTTTTTCTCTATTTTTATTTGTAGTGGTTAAAATAAATTTAATCATGAATTTAAACCAAAGTCATAATGCTGATAAATTGGGAGAGTAAGAATATGCTTAGCTTGGAACTGTTTGTACAGTTCACGAATTTCAATAAATAATAACGTATTCCTTGGAAGATTTTGTCCTCTTTTTCACAATTCTTCCTCTTCTTTTTCTTCTTCTTCTTTTTCTTCCTCTTCTTGTTCTTCCTCCTCCCCTCCTCCTCTTCTTCTTCTTCTTCTTCTTCTTCTTCTTCTTCTTTTTCTTCTTCTTTTTTCTCTCTCTCAGTTAATCTAATTCAAATTAATCTCATCGAGTCAAAAACAATACACATACAAGCCTACCCTCAATCAGTCAGTCAGAGCATACTTTCAAATAACTATTGTCAGATTCACTTTGAACTGTCTGCATAGTTGGAATGGGAAGCATAAGTATGTTGGCAGGTTGAAGAGAACTCACCATAGCTAGCGGCTAGCTGTAATAAAACTACAGGTATTACTATACCTATATTATGAGAGTACACTATATATTCCTACTATAACAGTGAGCAAGAGTACACTATATACATATCTATGTATGCTATAGCATATGAGCTCCTCTGGAACAGGTGTAGTGGTGTAATATATATATATGTATATACTAGTCTGTAACTGTTGATATAATTGGGCTGTCTACAAAATTACAGGTAGTCGAGTCTGCTCTGTGCTCAGGTATGTGGTAAGCTTACATACTGACACAGTCACCGACTCACGCACCTGGAAGAAGAAGAAGAAGATGATGAAGAACAAGAAGAAGATAAATTAAAAAAGGAGAGGAAGGAGAAGAAGAATAAGAAAAAGAAGAAGTAGAAGAAACCCATATTCTTGATAGGATAATGAAACAAAGTATGCAACACTATTTCTAGTAATGCAGAAAATAACAACTAACTTACTGAAATTATTTATTATTCAGGTCCACTAAACTATTTTAATGTACTCATTTCATTCCCTTCTCAATAAGTATTTGGAACAACTGCAACTAGTATCTATAATTGAATTCATAATTTATTCTGTCATAGATTTTTTTAACCTATTGATTGTTGTTTTACAGGAATATGATGTCCTCCTTCAAAATTCTCTTCTCCACCCTCCTCATATGTCTACAATGTTCTGGAAATACTTTCGGTGAGTTTATGACATTTTTTCTCCATAAACGTTTCCATCACTCTCACGCAGAGTGATAGAAAATTTTTGATTCTTTATCACAAATGACAATGTATTTATTCATTTATTCATTCATTCACATTGTGTACAAATACTTAACTTGAGGAAAGGCACAACAGGCTCATGCCCAAAACTGTCCCATTTCCAATTTATACTATACTGTCCAAATCAAAATGTTGGTTATGTCACTTTCACTTTTCAAAATACAATTTACAATCTTCAATACTCAGATAAAGGAGCAAATTTTGAATCAAATAGATACTAATAGAGTCTGAAATTTAAAAATCTAGAACAGTAACTTAATAATTATTTAAAAAGTCTAAATTTTGAATGAAACTAGAAATTTTTGAGCTAAAAACTTCACACTTTACAGAAAACTACTTTATTGTATTGCCAGGTCTTGCAAGACTATTGCATACTAACACTACATTATAATGGAAACAAATTAACGTATTTAGAACTGAGAATAAATATGTAGATGAGCATCAAAATTCGGTTAATTGAAATGGTAAGATGATAGTTTCCTTCAAAATCGAGTCACCATTTAGATATAATAATTTTCTATATTGATAAGATTGATTTATGTTGCTCTTTTCAATTGATCATTTACAGATTAGAATAGAATAAATTCATTATCTAGGAGGTGATTAACATTAGTATATGCTTAGTATAGCAAATAATTGATAGAGTTTAGTATACTGTGATTATAGTAAAAGATACACTCTTGTAAATTTAAAGTATGCTCTTTAAAAACCTGGAGTATGTTCGTTTGTAAAGTATGCTCTTGACTTATTTTCATAGTGTTTTAGATGACTTGAAGTTGAAATTCATATACAGTATCCTTATTAAGAAGACAATGAACAAGGAGATAACAAAGCGTACATTTATTTATTTATTCATTTATAATTTCTACAAAGTAGCACTGATTGGGAGAGAAAAACTAAGGATACTCCTTGTACCTTGAAAATCAACAATGAAATTTTGTGCATCACTTGGCATTTAATGTACTGTACCCAGAGTAAAGAATTATATAGTACTAGCCGTCAGGTTCGCTTCGCTCGCCATATCCGTCTAGCCAGGGGGCTCCGCCCCCTGGACCCCCGACTGGATCATCCAAGAATGGATCAGCGGGCTCGCATCGCTCGCCTGCATTTTTCATTTGAGCATGCTTCATCCCATCAGACTTAATTCCATTTTTCATTTTCTGTTCATTTGTTCTCGATAAAGCTGTGAAAGCGCAAAAAATGCTGGAAAACGCAGATTTTGGAATCTTCGTATCTTTGGCGTTACTTCAAATTCCTTCTAGCACAACATTATTTTTTGAACTGGTTTAACTAGAATGTGGTATGATTGACCCAATAAATGATAGGCATGTAATGATCACAAATTGACCCAATAAATAATGGTGTGCGATAAACAAACTTAAAATATTTTCACTACCACTGTGTACATAACATGTTTGTTGTAGGAATTATTGATAAATCTATTTTGCCAATTTAGAGCTCAGGCGTCCCAACTTTAGGCGAAACTTAGCCTCCAACACAACATTTTTATACCTCAGCTGAGCCTGTGTACCAAGTTTGAACATTTTTTGTCAAAAACGTTATCAAAAACGCAGAAAAACGCTGGAAAACTGCAGATTTTGGGCGTATCTTTGACGTTATTGCAAATTCCTTCTAACACATTATTACACCCTAGCTGACCTTTTGTACTAAATTTGAGCATTTTCTGTCCATTTGTTCTCGATGAAGCTGAGAAAACGCAGAAAACCTGAGAAAAACGTTGGAATAAAGCTGATTTTGGGCGTATCTTTGATGAAATATTGAAGTCACCTCATCACAAAGTTTTCAGACCATAGCTCATCCTCTGTACCAAAATTTTCTGTCTATTACTTGATGAAATAACTGAGAAAACGCAAAAAAACGCTAATTTTGGGTGAATCTTTGGTGTTATTTCAAATTCCTTATAAAACAACATTATTACACCCCAGCTAAGCTTTTGTAGTTAATTTGAACATTTTCTGTTCATTTGTTCTCGATAAGGCTGAGAAAGCGCAAAAAAACGCTGGAAAACGCAGATTTTGGGCGTATATTATTTGGCGTTCTTGCAAATTCCTTCTAATACAACATTATTACACTCTAGCTGATCTTCTGTACTAAATTTGAACAATTTATGCTCATTTGTTCTCCATAAATCTGAGAAAAAGCAAAAAAAAACGCTGGAAAAACGCAGATTTTGGGCGTATCTTTGGCGTTATTTCAAATTCCTCCTAACACAAAATTATCACGCCCTAGCTGAGCTTCTGTATCAAATTTGAACATTTTCTGTTCATTTGTTCTCGATAAAGCTGAAAAACGCTGGAAAAACGCAGATTTTTTCGTATCGTTTGAATTTTTTTTTTCAAATCCGTTCTTAGTGCTCCTCTAAAGGGCCAACTGAACATACCTACCAAATTTGAACGTTTTTGGTCCGGTAGAATTTTAGTTCTGCGAGTGAGTCAGTCAGTCAGTGAGTCAGTCAGTCAGTGAGTGCCATTTCGCTTTTATATACTGTATATAGATTATAGAGTATGATTTTGATATCCTGAAATTGGACAGATCTGAATAACCTTCCGGCTCCAATAAAAATGATAATGTAATTCTCCAATAAAAATGATAATGTAATTCTCCAATAAAAATGATAATGTAATTCTCCAATAAAAATGATAATGTAATTTTCTATAAGCTTGAGTACCTATTCTATGAATACATTCTGTACTATTTGTATTTATCCACATAAAAATGACAAAAACAATAATTGAAATCCAACAAAGAAAACTCTGACCTGATTTCCTGTAATAAATGTTGAGAGATCATAAATCTTTGAACGCGTCAATTCATAGCATGACCCATCATATTTTCTCATAAAGTCATAAACTCACTCCCACTGCCATTAAAACTGTTAATGACCTGTCAATTTTAACGACCGATCCGTGAGTTATTGTTCCAAGCACCCGGCTAACTGTAGTTTTAATATTGCCGTTTCGAATTCCCCGGTTAACTATAGTTTTAGTATAGCAGTCAGGAGAAAGTTGGGTAAGAAGTCCTCAATACATTCAAGAAAAATATCAAAACACGAAAAAAGTTCTCGGTTCCCTTTTTGGGGCTACTGAAACACAATGGAAGTAGTATATCTTTATTTGATTGAAAAACAATCAGTTACAACTCTTCAAGGGTAACCGTATTCAATCGGACTAATCTGCCGGCCGAATATGGTCGTCCACTGGAACCGTTTACGTCAGTCTAGTTGCCAATTATTGAATTAATTACTAACATGGCCAAAATTTTTACTACTACTACTACCAACATTTTTCATAAAAAATGATTATAATTATTGAGATTTTTAAAATTGAATAAACAAATATTTACTAAATTAGTTATACATTACAATAATCTTACCTTCAACAAATATCAACTAAATTGGTCATTCATTATCTCTCTTTCTTATCTTTGTTCACAGATTCCTTTGAACATCACGACAATTATATCTTTTGTCTTTTTGTCTCGCATATCCTACAATGGAACATGCACTTGAACCGAGCTCACCAGCTTTTTCATTGTCCATAGTTAGAACTTCATGAAACAGAACAACTTCAAAAAAACAAAAACAAACAAGACTGTGGAACAATTTTAGGTTAGGAACACTTTGTTGTCTCAGCTCGACTAGTTAGTTCGACCGGATAGAGCCGGAAAATCCCATTCAATTCGGATTGAAAAATTGATCGGCCGGAGACGGCCGTACACGGCCGTATGAACCTGTTGCAATGACGAGCATCTATTCCTTTCTTTGTTGGGGGATCGTTCGGTAGTTTTCGGCCGATGCTAGTTCGGACGAAAACGGTTCTAGTAGACGGCCCACCAAGAGTCACTTCAAGTGTGAATTTTTGTGTAATACTGGATCTCAGATTAGAATTTTCCGCCCCTTCTTATAACAAAGACACTATATCCAACAATATTGGAAAGTACATTACTTGAACTTAGATCAAACTTAATCGCCGTTTGTTGATAATAATTTATTTCCCAGGAATCGGAAGTACTTGTCAGCTATAAATAAGTTTCAGAATCACTTTCACTCTGAGGCCAATGCACTTCCGATGCGCTTTTATAGTTGCAATGGTTTCCACATTGCACTTTGTTGATGCACTTTACTGCACTGACCAACGGTTCAAGATGCAGTCCATTGTAAGATACATCCATTGTCGAAATTTAAGAAATAATTCATGAATGATAGTTAACTATAGTAATAGCAATAGTAGTTATGCTATTAAGTTATTTACATATGCATTCATTAAGCTTTTATAAATCAAACATCTTCACTATTCCAATTAATAAATGATATTCAATTATAGTAACATCACCCCATCTCACAAAAGACTGTGACAGAAGTGAAAATTCATTTTTGAATTGAGTATCATTTTATTATCAATATTGCTGATGTAGTAAATAAGAATTAGAAGTGGCTTGAATGCTTTTCTAGGTAAATGAATATACGAATTCAAACAAATTGTGTTTTTTTACAAATATACTCAACTAAATGACCGTCATATTAAATGATAGTGTCATCATGTATTTTTTACTATAGTGAGGTCCACGTTATAATAGCAGTCGAGAAAGATAGCTGAACAACGTTGCCGATCCGATGTCTTGTCAATCAATACCTTCTATAGACGGTAGCTGATACAGGTTTATTGATGTAATACCAACTGTTCATTCTCGTTTGAAATAATCAAAATTATTATCAAGCAAGAAATTATATTTCTCAGTGATTTCATAATGAAGATGAGATATTTTGTCAATTTATCATTAATTCTACATTGTTAAACGACGACCTGGCAACAGAGCAAAGCGAGAAAGAGATAACCGTATCCGCTATATTGAATGATAAACAAGGATAGCAATATCATTGCTAATCAAACATTGCCATTATAACGTGGACCTCACTATAGATATAGCATCACTGTTTTTCTAGGTAAATGAATATACAAATTCAAACAAATAGTATTTTTTTTCATAAATATACTCAACTAAATGACCGTCATGTTAAATGACAGTGTCATCATGTATTTTTACTAATACTCTTTTCATAGCCTGATCAAATAATCACTCAATCAATGACTGTCATTCAAAACAAGGAGCTCTCACACTAAACTTCCGATCCTTATCAACCTCTGTAGGAGTTAAGTTAGGAGTTATTCAACAACGTTTCATTATCAGCTAACCTCCTCGAATCAACTTCTCTTCAGAAATAATCAAACACTCCACAGCAATACTCTTCAGCTCACGGGAACTTGATACGTATTCAAGTAAACAATAGTCTGACCTTAGAACTTCTTCAAATAAGGTCTAGGTTGAAACCTTTGGATAAGTTCTGAGCTATCTTATAACAATTGAATGATCGCTGAGTTGAGTTTCAGTGATAGAAAGGACAAAACCTTGATGAATCGGATAGAAAGATGAATGATATTTGTTTTTTCAGACAATGGATAAGATGTTGGAGATTTGTAGACGACACTTAGGCTCAACTCACACTTACGCGACTCAGGTCGAGAAGAGACTCAACTCTAGTTGAGTGTTTTCAAATGGTGACAGTCGCAGAGACTAGTAAGAGTAGACTGGTCTGAGTGTCACCATTTGGAAACACACGCTCTCGACTAGAGTCGAGTCTCTTGTCGACCTGAGTCACGTTAGTTGAGCCTTATGTGATAGAAGATTGATTTTTTTTGTGAGGCTTCTCTTGAAATTAAAACTCACTTGAGAAAGGCATTTATATTTTGAAACATGTATAAAAGTTTTGAAAAAGGTAGACCTACTGAGGAAAAAGTAGCATAGCATCGGCTCTCAGCATTCTGCTTCTCTGGATAGAAAACCTAGAAATAAAACCATGGATCACTCATCATTCACTGTGAGTGACTCTGGAAGAAGAACTGAATATTTTTATTTCCAGGCTAGACCTGTAACTGATATTTTATGTTTTGGAGACGAGGGTCTAAGACCTGATTATTAATTTTATTTCCTGAAAAGAATTTCAAGGTTGGTGTTGACGTTGGACCATACAACTGAATGAATGACTCATTATTTTATTTCTGAAAACTGTCAACTAACTCCAAAAAGTACTTTTCATAGCAAATATTAGAATAAAATGTTACTAAAGCACGTTTGTAACACAGTTTCAAACCCAATTTTTAAGACGGAAGACAGGAGATGACTGAGATTTGTCCCACTGAGTTGTATGAATGGATCGACCAATGAGAACGTGTTGAAAGTGGGAGTGGCCTCCTACTCGGCTATGATTGGACGAGCCAGTTCTGTGACGTTGTAGGGGTGTCGGTGAAGTTGCTTCAGACGAAGCGAGGAGATCCTGAACAAAACTTCATTGACTGTTGATAATGACCTGAGAATTTGAAGATATGACGTGATGTTTTGAGATATAGAACCAAATAGTACAATTTGTAGTTCCAACTATACTATTGAGGATTCCTGGGAATACTAGTGTAGTTTATTCATTCGATATTGAGATTCCTTGAAAGGGAAATTTTGAATTAGAATATGCAATCTGCAGTCGGGGTTTTTTTTAACATTTTTATTGCCCATAAAAACAAAATACAAAATAAAAAAACTTACAAAAGAAATATTCTAGATTATAATATTATGCTATTTTACAAATAAATTAAAATTACATGGCACCACCCAGCAAGGGCAAAACCCTGACCGCTGAGTGAGAGTATCAGCTGTTTAGACAATATAAAAATTTATTTACTAATAATCAAAGCTACAAAAATCGAAGTTAACAATAAATTACTAGTAATCATAATATTTGACTGATGTCGAAGAAAAATTTTGTATCACCCACTTATTTATCTGTTCCATCCTCTGTCTACCACTATTAGAAAGATATTCTGACAATGCATTTGGCATGATATCTATTATTTTTGAGCTAAGATACTCCAATTGTCTTCAATAGAACATGATATCCTGTTTTGCACTCTTTTGAATTGAGACTCCAACAAACTTTTAAAATAAGAATCATCATTCACTCCTATACTAAACTAAACTGATCCAGATCTAGAGCTATCAAACTCATATTCTAATTTCAAATTTATTCACTTCATACAAAATATTCTCAATTCCAATATTGATATTCACAAAAATACCAATTCTCAAATCAAGAATAATCTAGAGCTACTCAACCCATACCAATTCATTTTCGGAGTTCAAATACAACACAGATTTCATGAAGAATGGTATCGAATCAGATTTGAATAGGCTACATAAAACTCAACTGTTTGAATCAAAAAACCTTTGCACGGTCTGAATGTGGATTGTTGTTTCAACCTTAAGATATGTACAGACTCATGCGCCACGAACACGCACATTATTTTTAATTTCAGTCTTTATCAGCTGATGCTGTGCTTATTATAGCTGTATCCAACTGTTTCTAAATGAAAACATAATAATTATATGCTGAGAATAGAATCTGCTGATGAAAAGTGATGTGTTCGTACAAAACACACTTTCATGTGTTGGTATCTTATTAATCTTTCTCCTGGTTGCAAGTACGTCCATCAAATTTATTTATTTATCTATTTATTTTTTTCATTGACAATTACAAATCATAATTATAATAAATAATATAATATGATTGGGAGAAGACAACAGGCATAGCCCAAAACTGTCTTCTCCCAAATTTTTACAAATAAAAGTTTCAAAAAGAATAAGGTTAAGATTTCACTTTCACTTCAAAAGTCCAATTTCCACTTCAAAACTAATGACTAAATTCAACCCTGATTTACTGCAGATCAAAGACGTCATCCGCTTCTGGCTCTCGTGGCATTCAACCTTCATTTAATCACGGTTAAATGTGATATCCAAACGTGCAACTGGCAGATGTACAGTCTTTGTCTCTGTAGCTAGCTAACGGTACCATAGCATGTCTGCTTCTTTGAAAAACGGGAAGACTGTATCGTCTGATTACAGGAAAAGAGAGAGAGTGTGAGCGAGAGAGTGTGTAAGAGAGAGAGATTGATTGATTGATTGATTGATTGATTGAGTACTTTATTTATGTAGATTACAATATATACTGGCTTATACACTTATATACAATAGCTTACAATACAGCAAAGTTATAGATGAATTTACATAATATAGACTAAGAAAATAACTATTGAACTGTATATGATATGAAAAAGCAATTTGTAATATAATAACTATAGATAATAATCATATTGTTATGCATCTACATAAATTGGCGGAGCTTTGGACATATCAATGTCCATTCTTGGGAAGAATATTAAAATATCCTCCCCACTAACTCTCTACCAAAACGTTAATTTCGTTATTTAAACTAAGGATTTATTTATTAATGGAAATATTGTAAAAGTTTTAATCAATATGAATATTGAAGAGAAAAAAACAAAATTGATAAAGTAAATAATTATATAGGTAGATAAGATCAAATAATTGATTAATAAAATGAAGTAGGCTGAAAGTAGATCAGGGTTATCAAATTTCAGTAATATACAGCAGTATGCAGTGGATAATTGAAATAACATGAGTTTATATAATTATATATATATATATATATATATATATATATACAATTCGTTCTATAACATGGTTTAAAGGTTTATATCGGTGGAATGGGTGAGGGATGGTTGTCATGTGATCGTTCTAGGGCCGGACAGTTTCAGTCATTTGTTCCAAAATATGTTTTTTTAAAGTCAGGTTGAAGCTCGCTCGGCTCTCGATAGACCTGATAGAAACAGGAAGTGTATTCCATGCACGACAGGCACTGACTAAGAAGGATTTTGTGAAAATAGTAGTTCGATGATTGGGTATCCTTAAAGTACTTTCTCCGGTTCTAGTATGTGAAGCATCTATCCTCCTACCTTCAGAGACAAATTTGAAATCATCTTTAAAATAGTTCGGATTACCGTATTTCAAGATATCTCTAACAAGCTTGACTATTCGAAAAAGCCTCTGATCGGGAAGCTTCAATGTTGAACTAGAGAGAGAGAGAGAGAGAGTGAGAAAGGGAGAGAAAAAGAGAGAGGAAAAAAGTTTGAGTTTTTTATTCATGTAAGTATTCTAAAGAGGGAGAGAGAGAAAAAAGAAATATTGCGTTTCTTATTCTAAGTATTCTAAAGGGAGAAACAAAGAGGGAAAGAGAGAGAGTGTGAGAGTGTGAGAGAAAGAGAGAAAGAGAGAAAAAGAGAGATCATATTGTATCGTTTACAGTGGTCGTAATGTTTTTGACTAACAATGTTGGATATTCTACTTTATTACAGAGAGGGATAGAGAGAGAGATTGATTGATTGAGTACTTTATTTATGTAGATTACAATATATACTGGCCACACACTTATATAAAACAGCTTACAATACATCAGAATTACAGATGAATTTACATAATATAGACTAAGAAAATAATTATTGAACTGTATATGATACGTAAAAAGCAATTAGTAATAACTAAAGATAATATTGTTATGCATCAACGTAAATTGGCGGAGCTTTGGACATATCAATGTCCATCTTCGGAAAGAATATTCAAAATATCCTTCCCACTAACTCTCTACCAGAGATAGAGAGAAAGAGAGAGAGTGAGAGAGAGAGAGTGTGAGCGAAAGTAAGATGGAAAGAGAGTGAGGAAGCAATATAACTCTCTACCAAAGATTGAGAGAAAGAGAGAGAGAGTGAGAGAGAGAGAAAGAGAGAGTGGAAGTGAAAGAGAGCAATACTGTATCATCAAATAAGCCACGATGTAGTCGTAACTTTTTTGACTGACAATGTCAGAGATGCAACTTGTTTTAAACTGGAACGGCACGGAATATCGAATGGCACACGAGACTCCTTGTTCCAAATCTGGGTTGAAGACTTTTAGATGTCTTGGATTCACTACAATCTGACAGCATCCTTCTCAAACAGCAACAATGCTCCTCAAATTACAATGAAGCTGACACAGAAAGATACACATTTTAAGAGAGATTCAGTACTAATTTTCAGTATTATTTTCAAGTAGCATGAATGTATCTCATTCTACTTATGCGCCACGAACACACACAATTTTCAATTTCAGTCTTTATCAGCTGATGCTGTGCTTATTATAGATAGCTGTATCCAACTGTTTCTATATGAAAACATAATAATTATATGCTGAGAGTAGAATCTGCTGATGAAAAGTGATGTGTTCGTACAAAACACACTTTCATGTGTTGGTATCTTATTAATCTTTCTCCCGGTTGCGAGTACGTCCATCAAATTTATTTATTTATCTATTTATTTTTTTCATTGACAATTACAAATCAAAATTATAATAAATAATACATTATGTATAATATGATTGGGAGAAGACAACAGGCATAGCCAAAAACTGTATTCTCCCAAATTTTTACAAATAAAAGTTTCAAAAAGAATAAGGATAAGATTTCACTTTCACTTCAAAAGTCCAATTTCCACTTCAAAACTAATGACTAAATTCAACCCTGATTTACTGCAGATCAAAGACTTCATCCGCTTCTGGCTCTCGTGGCATTTAACCTTCATTTAATCACGGTTAAATGTGATATCCAAACGTGCAACTGGCAGATGTACATTCTTTGTCTCTGTAGCTAGCTAACGGTACCATAGCATGTCTGCTTGTTTGAATAAACGGGAAGGCTGTATCGTCTGATTACAGGAAAAGAGAGAGAGAGTGTGAGCGAGAGAGTGTGTAAGAGAGAGAGAGAGAGAGAGAGAGAGAGAGAGAGAGAGAGAGTGAGGAAGGGAGAGAAAAAGAGAGAGGAAAAAAGTTTGAGTTTTTTATTCATGTAAGTATTCTAAAGAGGGAGAGAGAGAAAAAAGAAATATTGCGTTTCTTATTCTAAGTATTCTAAAGGGAGAAACAAAGAGGGAAAGAGAGAGAGTGTGAGAGTGTGAGAGAAAGAGAGAAAAAGAGAGATCATATTGTATCGTTTACAGTGGTCGTAATGTTTTTGACTGACAATGTTGGATATTCTACTTTATTACAGAGAGGGATAGAGAGAGAGATTGATTGATTGAGTACTTTATTTATGTAGATTACAATATATACTGGCCTAACACACTTATATAAAACAGCTTACAATACATCAGAATTATAGATGAATTTACATAATATAGACTAAGAAAATAATTATTGAACTGTATATGATACGAAAAAAGCAATTAGTAATAACTAAAGATAATATTGTTATGCATCTACATAAATTGGCGGAGCTTTGGACATATCAATGTCCATTCTTCGGAAAGAATATTCAAAATATCCTTCCCACTAACTCTCTACCAGAGATAGAGAGAAATAGAGAGAGTGAGAGAGAGAGTGTGAGCGAAAGTAAGATGGAAAGAGAGTGAGGAAGCAATACTGTATCATCAAATAAGCCACGATGTAGTCGTAACTTTTTTGACTGACAATGTCAGAGATGCAACTTGTTTTAAACTGGAACGGCACGGAATATCGAATGGCACACGAGACTCCTTGTTCCAAATCTGGGTTGAAGACTTTTAGATGTCTTGGTTTCACTACTAACTGTCAGCATCCTTCTCAAACAGCAACAATGCTCCTCAAATTACAATGAAGCTGACACAGAAAGATACACATTTTAAGAGAGATTCAGTACTAATTTTCAGTATTATTTTCAAGTAGCATGAATGTATCTCTTTCTACTAATGCTGACAACTTGGAAAATACTCCTCTGAAGTGAAATTCAGTTCAATGTTTCAGCATTATTTTCAAGTAGCACCAATACGTTTCATACTAGTTGTACTGACAACTTGGGAATTCTCGTATGAAGTTGGATTCAGTTCAGATTTTCACAATTATTTTTAAGTAACCGCAATACTTTTTATCCTAGCAATACTGACAACTTGGGAATTCTCGTATGAAGTTGGATTCAGTTCAAATTTTCAGAATTACTTTCAAGTAACACCAATACGTTTTATACTAGTTATACTGACAACTGGAAATTCTCGTATGAAGTTGGATTCAGTTCAGATTTTCACAATTATTTTCAAGTAGCACCAATACGTTTCATACTAGTTATACTGACAACTTGGGAATTGTCTTATGAAGTTGGATTCAGTTCAAATTTTCAGAATTACTTTCAAGTAACAACAATACGTTTTTTTACTAGTTATACTGACGACTTGGAAATTCTCGTATGAAGTTGGATTCAGTTCAGATTTTCACAATTATTTTTAAGTAACCGCAATACTTTTTATTCTAGCAATACTGACAACTTTGAAATTCTCCTCTGAAGTGAGATTCAGTACAAAGTTTCAGCATCCTTTCCAAGTAAAACCAATGCGTCTCGTTCTCTTAATAATGACAATTTGAAAGCTATTCTCTAGAGTGAGATTCAGTTCAAAGTTACAGCATTTTTATCAAGTTAAACCAATACTTTCCACTTCACCAATACTGACACTTTGAAAAATTTCCCTCTACAATTGGATTTATTACAAATTTTCAGTATTCTCATCAAGTAACGTGAAAGCGTCCCATTTCAGCGCATTCTGACAGTTTCAAGTTTGAAAAAAATCAGATGACCTCCTGACCCTTACTGAGACACATGAACTGAATATTTGATAGTTACATTTCTCTCAGGTTTCTACTTCCTTTTGTTTTGTTCTTCTCCTTCCTTTCAGTGTTCGTTTAGAATAAAGGTTTCAAGATATCAGATGTTCACTAGATGTTTAGATGTTCCATGTTGCTCATGACATGTTTTTTCCTTGGCAATAGAATTATATTTATAAATTACTAGCCGTCAGGCTCGCTTCGCTCGCCATATCCGTCTTGATAGGGGGCTCCGCCCCCTGGACCCCCGGCTGGATCGTCAAAGAATGAGATCAGCAGGCGAGCGTGGGCATTTTTATCATATGTTAGGACAATCCAGTCGGGGGTCCAGACTAAACGGCTGGCTAAACGGATATGGCGAGCGAAGCGAGCCTGACTGCTAGTAATATAATATTCCCAGGATTGAAGTAGCAGTGCCCAATCAATTTCTCTGCGATAAATGCATTTAAATCTTCAACTTGGTGCCAACCTAACAAAGTCAACTCAACTTAATGCCAACCTGACAAAATTATTAATTCAGTTGCCAGTTAACAACTGTTTCGAAGAGGTACTCTATCTAGATTATAGTTCTATAGTAACATATGATAAGGAAATTTCAATTATAATTAAGAGATTGGGAGAAGAATAATATACATGCTAAAAGACGAACTTTAAACCCTTAAAAACAACGCTTAGAGTTAAAATATTGCCAAAAGATTTCTTAGTGCGCCTCTGAAGGGCCAACTGAACATACCTACCAAATTTGAACGTTTTTGGTCCGGTAGATTTTTAGTTATGCGAGTGAGTGAATGAGTCAGTCAGTCAGTGAGTGAGTGTCATTTCGCTTTTATATATATAGATCACAAGAGTAATATTTATTCATTCATTCATTCATTTACATTAACCAATGCACAAATCAAATACATGATTAGAAAAGGACCAACAGTTCTAGCCCAAAACTGTTCCCTTTCCGAATTTTGAAAGTAGTAAGCCAATGTCTAAAAGGTAGGTTATGTTGCTTCACTTGGAAGCAAATTCAAATATATTACGCATTTTATTGTTTTTTTCTTTAGGGCTACTTTCAATACGAATAAAAATATAATCCACTTGAAATTAATGATGTCGGCATTAATGTCCGAAAAATGTTGTGACAAAATAATTTAAAAGGGTACTGAGATTTTATCACATATTTATTTATTTATTTATTATTTATTTATTTATTTATTTATTTATTTATTTATTTATTATTTATTATTCATTTATTATTTATTTATTTATTTATTATTTATTTATTTATTTATTATTATTTATTTATTTATGTATTCATTATTTTAATTTTTTATTTTTATTTATCTATTTATTTATTATTTATTTATTTTTATTTATTTATTTATTCATTTATTTATTTATTATTTATTTATTTATCATTATTATTATTTATTTATTTTTTTTTATTTATTTATTATTTATTTATTTATTTATTTATTTATTATTATTTATTTATTTATTTATTTATTATTCATTTATTTATTTATTTATTTATTATGTATTATTTATTTATTCATTTATTCGTGGATACAATATTACAAATCATATAAAATAATATGATGGGTAGGAACAACAGGCTTAGCCCAAAACTATTCCATTCCAAAATTTTGATAATGTTACATGGCCATAAAGTAGGTTATGTTTCTACTGTAAATAGTTCAAGCTCAATTTTGTCCAAAAATAATATAAGATGCAAATTTAAATTTAGAAGAATTAAAACACCAAACGAAAGTAAAATATTACACTTAGTTATCACTGCACATTAATTGATTAAGTTATTTTATAAAATTTTGAAGCCATAAATACACACAAATTCTCACTAAGAACAGCTTATATTGTAATGTACAATATTATAACTGTTTGCTCATTCTCCATTCACTATGCTTCTCTCATCATTGATAATATTTCAGATATCACTTGCTTGAGTTTCTTCTTCGGGCCATGGATATTCAATAATGAAAAATTTGGAGCTTCTGATTGAAAACCCATAACTATTATCGTTGATTACAATATTGCGCTACGACACAAGACCATGTTATCTAACACAATACACAATATTGAGCTCTGGAGTACCTGATTGAATGATTACAAAAGTTCAACAGCTGAGTCATAATTTTGACACTGTCCCACACACATGAACTCGCTCACTCACTTCCATCACCAACAGACGACGAAATAATCATCATCAGCTGTTTTTCCAAGGATGAATAATAATTATCCTTTTAATGTCCTTCAGCGAGTTTTCTCAGGGATGAGACCGAGTGCAATCGAATCTTTATATTATAAACTTACTATGTTCTGAATTTAGTGAGAATCGTTAGAGCCGTTTTTGAGATCCGGTGAAATACAAACATCTAAACATATGAACATCCAAACATCTAAACATATGAGCATCCAAACATCTAAACATATGAACATCCAAACATCTAAACATATGAACAGGAGTTGCTCGTTTAATAGTATAGGATGGTGTGACAAACCATATTATGGTTGAATTTATTCAACTTCACAACACCGTTGAAACAGGATTGTCCCAATGGATATATTTAGCAAATTGGGCATGCATGAGGAGATCCCAATCACAGACGACCTGGCAACGCTGGTATTTGGATATGTAAAAGTCCTAGCCTCTTTTTGCTCAATGAAACCTATTTCTTTGGACATGTTATTCATTATCAAAATTTGGAAATAGAATATTTTTGGGCCAAGGCGGGCCTGTTGTCTTTCCCAATCATATTCATATGATTTGTAATTATTGTATTCAAGATAGAATAAAATCATGTCCAACTAATTCAATAGGAATGTAATTGTAATTAGGAATGTAATTCAATGATTGTAATTATTGTATTCGAGATAAAATAGAATCATGTCCAACTTATTCAATAAGAATATAGACCACTCTTCAACTCATCCTTGGCAAACGCTTTTCCCATAAGGAAATTTATTTACTATAATTTTGAAAAATTTGCATTCAAATGCGCACAATACAAGAATCATTAGTAGGCGAACGAAGGAGCAGACGGAGAAAAATTAAACGTCTGCATGCAGACGTGAGCAGATATAATGGAGAGAGACAAACGTCTGTGTGCTTTGCAATATTCGAACACCTGAGGAGCGATTTTTCTCCCTATGTCTGCAGACATGTCTGCTGCTAGGTGCGTTCATCTCAAAAACAGTTTCTTTAACCGTCCACACTTCATTCATATTTATAAGTCATGACTATAATATTTAGTATTTCTACAACAGTCTCACTATATAGCCCTACTGTTCCACCGTATTACACTATGATCGTTACTCACATTGCACTATAGATATCACACAGTGTTATACGGTACTACTTCTAAAGATAAATATAGATATACTACAAATAGTATAGTTTTAGTACACAGTTGGCCACTCCCAACTTCTTGAACACGGAGATTGACTATGAACTGTCAGTGTTGACTAAATGGGAGGTATTGATGTGAAACATTATTTATGCAGACAGTTTGAAGTGAAGTGTAATGCAACTCTACATCGATTTGCAACACTTTCTATTTACAACAATGCAGCCATTGTTAACCAACTAATGTCGAGTTTTACGCTGGCGTTCCGAGTTTACATGTTAACTATATGCAGGAGTGGCGAACGAAGGAATTTGTGAGGATTTATCTAGTCCATCTCATATAGAACAATATTATTACTTTGAGAATGACCCGACAGGCTCATGCCCAAAATGCTGTTACAGACACATCGATTATTGGACGTTCGATTTTTGCCGTCCTTATAAATTCGATTACATTGAACAGATGATGTTTTTGTCGAGTTCCACTTAATCTGGTAGAATCTTCAACCATGTCCATGATGAAGGGTAGAATTTGAAAGGATGACAAGAAATCGATCTTCCAAATATCGATGGGTGTGTAACTGGATTAACTGATCGTATTTTCAACTCATACAACATTCAAAGTCTAGGTCATATTTTCAAAGATTTTCTGTCAAAACAAAAGAAACATAACTTCAATTTTCTCTCTAGTGAGTGCTGAGAGAAAATAGAAATATAGAGTAAAATAGAGTGAATAGAAAAACTCCGGTGGAGGACAGAAAAAATAATTATGATTAGATTAGATTAGATAGCATGGAAACTTACAGTATATACATAGTTGATTACAGTATTAAGTTTGTTTATTACAGTATTAAGTTGGTTACAGTATTACATCATCATCGTCTTTATCATCATAATCATCGTCATACCCCTCGTTATCATCTTCAATTGTTGGTTCAAAATATTGACATAATGAACTTGTTCTTTTTTTTCTTATCTACATTATATATAAAAGCGAAATGGCACTCACTCACTGACTGACTGACTCACTCACTCACAGAACTAAAAATCTACCGGACCAAAAACGTTCAAATTTGTTGAGTATGTTCAGTTGGCCCTTTAGAGGCGCACTAAGAACGGATTTGGAAAAATATTTCCAAAGATACGCTCAAAATCTGCTTTTTTCCAGCGTTTTTTAGCGTTTTCTCAGCTTTATCGAGAACAAATGAACAGAAAATGTTCAAATTTAGTACAGAAGCTCAGCTAGGGTGTAATAATGTTGTGTCAGAAGGAATTTGCAATAACGCCAAAGATACGCCCAAAATTAGTGTTTTTCCGGGTTTTTTTTTGCTTTTTCTCAGATTGATCGAGAACACATGAACAGAAATTGTTCAAATTTGGTACAGAAGCTAAGCTAGGGTCTCATAATGTTATGTTAGAAGGAATTTTAAATAACCCTAAAGATACGCCCAAAATTAGCTTGAAGCATGCTCAAATGAAAATTCAGGCGAGCGAAGCGAGCCCGCTGATCTCACTTTCGTACGAACGACCCAGTCGGGTCCCAGACGGATACGGCAAGCGAAGCGAGCCTGACGGCTAGTTAATTTATACTTATCATCATCATATTCCTCTTTTTCATCTTCTATTTTAGTTTAAAAAATTATTGTAGTTCCTATCTCTCTTTAATTTAGTGAATTTTCTATATTAGATTAGACTTATACTATAATATATTAGAATTGTAATTTCTGTTGTGTCAAGAGGGCTATTAAGGGAAGTATTTCTTCCTGGTGCCCTCATATTGTTATGTAAATGAATAAATAAACATGTACAAGGATTACAGACAATTTGGTGATGAAATGTTATTCTGGAGCTCAAACGTGATTTCCTGGGAGGACCTTCATTTATTAAGAATTATTGTCAAATCAGAAACAATTCAGTAATTAAGTCATATATGTAATTTTATATTTGTAATTATATTATAGAATTGTATCGATTGTACAATTATTAAATTATTTGGCAATAGAAATTGAATTGAATGTAATTCGTATTACGATTATAAAACATTGCTTTGTATCTTCATGAATTGAAAATGTTCCAATTAATGGTGATTTGAGTGAGATATTTTTGTTTTTTTATTCTGTTTTTACCCATCAGAATTTAAAATTCTTGTTCTTCGTTGTTTTTTCAGTGAAAATGGACTAAATTTTAGAAAAGTGAAACCATAACCCTATCTCGGACTTTGAAATGTTATCTAAATTTGGGAGAAAAATGGTACAAGGAGTATCCTTAGTTTTTCTCTCCCAATCAGTGCTACTTTGTAAAAATTATAAATAAATAAAATAAAAAAAATAAATAAATAAGACAACCGTCCAAGCTTACATTAAAAAAGAGTTCGTCGAAAAAGTGTTATTTGAAGGAGTTAATTATTATTTATTATCAATTATTATTTCAGGGAGGTAAAGAGACAGGACAATGATGATGTTGAGGCAAGGATCAGGACAGAGGAGGATTGGAGAAAGAGGGGAAAGAACTCATTAATGAGAGAGAAAAACGTAACGAGTGAGAGAGAAACTCAGATTCACAACTTATTACGGACAAGTAGAACAAACACACTAGAACAATTGCCAAATTCATTCAGGAACTACAATAAGATTCACTTTGTCAGCATTTCTTTCCAATGACGTCATTGCTTCCAATTCAACTAATGCTGACAGTATAAAGTGAATCCAACCGAGGTAGTAAAGGAAGTAGATTGTATCTATTTGAGACTCACTTCATTCATAAATTCCTTATGAATAGCATGAATTCTCCATATTAAAGTGATGCTGACAATTTGAGGTGAAGCTTACTGAGGTAGTACAGGTAGTAGAGGAAGTAGATTGTTTGGAGTGATAGCATAATAAGAATTCATTGTCTGTCTGTCATAACACACTGACACGAACTCTAGATTAGATCACAGGAAATTTCTCATCTTATTAGTGGAAGTGATTGGGAGGTAGTGCTTGGAACAGAGAGAGAGTGAGAGAGACAACATGGGTAGAATCGAGAGGCGAGGCGTCCGGTCATCTCTGGATTCGCCGATGACTGGACAGAAATTGATATGTAATGTGTATATTATTTAATTGTAAATATTTAAAATAAATACAAAAAAAGTGAAGAAAACAAAAGAGAAACATTTTTTTGCGAGCGCGCCAAGCTCGAATCAAGTAGACTACTGCATCATCAGTTCCATCCGTTCAATGTGATTTTCAAAAATAAGCGATTTCCAGTAATGCTTTTTAGCATTGTTTACCACCACTCTTCAGCATCATTACTCTCCCTCTCCCCAAAAAACCATGGTGGAGTAAACGGTCAAAGACATCCCTATTTTCTGCGATTCCACTGTTCCGCGCCAGTGTTGCCGTATGGTTTATACGATAATTATTTTGTTTGCAATTTGTTATTGATAATAATTATTATTATTTCTTCTATGTTTGGTTTTGAAGCATCTAAATTCAAAAATCTACTCCGTGAAAATATTAAGAACTGAAAATTTAGTGAAGTAAACAACTAAAGAATTAACCTATTTCAGACTATGTGTAACCTTTTCTAAATTTGGGAGAGGAATAGCACAAGGTTTCCTTATTTTTCTCTCCCCGTCATTTTTGATGATGTACTTGTTGTATGAATCAATATAGAATAAAGAATTTCATTTCAATTTTTTTAAATTAATTTGTGGGCCAGTTTCTGAGCTTGAGATTTAGCCAAGTTCTATAGTTTTCAATTCAAGGATTCTTAATAGTACGTTTATCTTATACTAGATGTCATCTTTCTTGATAAATAAACGTCAAAAATGGAACATTATCTTTAAAGTAGGGGAGGTGGTGCAGCTTTCATTCAAACTTCCAACTGAATTGTTCCTGGAGATGACTGAGCCAAAAAGTCACGCCTCGCCCCTGGTAGAATCAGAGAGAAAAAGAGTTGAAGCAGACTGTAGAAGAAAGTATGGAAGTGAAAAGAGAGGAGAATATGAAGGTAGAACTTCAATCAGGGAAGCAAGAAAGTACTAGAATAAATTGTTAGATCGCATAAAATTAGTACTAATCATTGACAATATACTTGTTTGGAAGTAATGCTTGGTACAGATTGATTGATTGATTGAGTACTTTATTTATGTAGATTACAATATATACTGGCTACACTTATATACAATAGCTTACAATACAGCAAAATTATAGATGAATTTACATAATATAGACTAAGAAAATAATTATTGAATTGTATATGATTTGAAAAAGCAATTTGTAATATAATAACTATAGATAATTATATAATTGTTATGCATCTACATAGATTGGCGGAGCTTTGGACATATCAATGTCTATTCTTCGGAAAGAATATTAAAAATAGAGAGAGAATATTATAATATTAGGACAGAGAGAGACAACGTTGAAAAAGCTGAGAAAAAGCTAGTAGAAGCGAAAAATAGAAGAAAATAGAAGTGGAAAGGAGAGAGAATTACTAAGAAGAGCTTCTATCCAGGCAGCCAGAAAATATTGAGATAAACAGTTGGATTACAAGGAATTAGTACTAATTAAGATAATAGTAGCACTAATATTGGAAGGTAGTGCTTGGAACTGAGTAGAAGCAGAGAGAAAGAAAGAGGAAGCAGAAAATATGGGAGAGGAGAGACAACTTTGGGAGAAGCAAAGAGGAAGATAGAAGAAGCAAAAAGTAGAAAAAAGTATGACAGTGGAGAGAGAAGAGATTCACAAGATAGAACCAGCGAAGCAAGAGAAAAATAAAATGAACTATTAGATTACAAGAAATTAATATAAATTGACTGGTAGAGCTTGGGACAGAGAGAGAAAACATTAGAAGAAGCAGCGAGAAAGAGATTTGAAACAGAAAAAAGAAGGAAGTATGGTATAAAGAGAGAAAAGAGCCTGATAAAACAGGACTTTCAACCCGAGGTACGAAATTACTGTAATGAACTATCAGATAACAAGAAGAAAAATGGATAAACAAATTTGAATAAGTTCGATCTATCTATGTATATTACAATATGTGCTGGCCTATATACATTCTCATCTATGATAACTTACAGCCATAGAGAAAAGATAGCATAAGAAGATATCCCATGTCGTTCATTATCCGAATTTCAATCCGTTTTTTTGTCAACTAAGCTGACTACTGTCTATTTATTGTTAATGTATTGTTGGGGTGAGAGTGTAAGAACGGTACAGTATGAGAGACTACCAGCGTCACATAGATTCACTGAAAAGAACTACTTGGTCTGTGGGCATGTGTTAAGATTGAAAATATGTTAATCTTAGTAACCAGCTTAGCAACATGGCTGAATCTTTTTTGGGTGCAATTTCAAATAGAAATTCTATATTTGGATTGTTTTTATGTGATAAATTACAATTTGAAGCTGTTTTGGACATTTGTAATGGGGAAGATGATTTTGAAATTGTTTTTTTTTTCTGTGGGGATTGAGTTTTAACCTCCTTTAACCTCAAAATTGTTCCAGCAATAAGATGTTTTACTTAAATATGTGTAACGCTAGTTCGCCTCCATGGTACACATTGGGTAACGCTTAATGGACTAGCAAATGATGGCGGTCAGAAAACTTAGACTATGTTCTCCTGACCGAAAACTACTGTGGTGATACTGTATCATTTTGTGCTGATACTGTATCATTTATGGTGATACAATAGAGAATACAATGACGGTTAGACAAACTTATGTTCTCCTGACCGAAAACTTCACAACATCTCAAAGAATTTGGAAATATACAGTGTATATCTAGGCAATTGAGACTCAAGAGCTATATAGGCTATTTGTTGTGTATCTGCCATACGCTAAATAATAATTGAAAATTGGATCACGAACGCTTTATACCATGTGATTGACCGAAGCGAAGCTGAGGTCTTAGTTTCGACTCGATCGGCTTTTGTCTGTTTGTTTGTTTGTTTGTACCACAGTTATTGTTCGATTTGGATGAAATTTGGTATACAAGTTCCTTGAAACAATGCGCAGAAACGTATGTGTAACGATTTTTGATAAGACCTCCGGTTTTGATATAAATTGTGCCGCTCTAAAATGTGCTGTATTGAATGAATGGTATCGTTGGAATGCTATCGATAGAGGACAAGATTTGTCAGCGGTGAACCTTGAAACGTCTGAGCCACTCCAAATCATACTGTATTTATTAATTATTGATGAAAACTTCTCACTTGATTGCACTCATTTCTCCTTCCCTTTTCAACACGATATTCCCCTGTTTCATAGATGAATAGTTTCTAGACCTACCGAACCGGCCGGAGACATCACAGCTTAGATAGCTCTTGTTTTCGTTTTAGTATGAGATCGGAAACCGACTTGTGAGCATAAACATTCTGCATAGGCATAACAAGCCGCCATAACATTGAATTCACTTTTCATGAAAAACATTATTAGCAACCTCCTGTCATTGTCACCAACAAACTCATGTTATTTAGAATCATTTCCGTCTCACTATCGTCTGTGAGACGATTCATAGTCTAAATTGCCTACTGCATATTCCGCTTTTCTGTCAGTTGACCGATTTCTTATAATTAATTGTTAGAAAATTTGTAATATTGTAAATATGTGGACGATATGAAGGTACCTCCTTGAGAGACATTTATAAGTTCGGTGTCCCTGGAAACAATGTCTTTAGCACTTTCAATGGAGAAAATAATAGATGACATGGATAAATCTTCACAATATACTGTACTTTCTTAATGGCCCTTCTCATTAGTTTGAAAGTTGTAGGCTATTCATGAGCGAGGTCTACTGTTCGCAGAACTACTAGTATCTTCTAATTAAGAAAAGCAGGGAGAAGAAGAAGAATAAGAAATGGGGAAGAAGGAGAAGACAAGAATGTAAGAACAAAAGAAGGAAGAAGGAAAAGCAGAACTCGGTCAAGCAGTCAAATTACAGAGGAAGTGAGTCAGTGTGTGTTGTGTGTGTGTGTGTGTGTGTGTGTGTGTGTGTGTGTGTGTGTGTGTGTGTGTGTGTGTCTGTGTGAACTGCACATTTTGTCAATCATCATTTTTTGCGATCAGATAGGAAGGACAGAAGTTGAAGCACTTCCGACAGAATGTGTCGATAATGATTATAACTGTTGGACCAGATTCTAATTGATTAGGCCAGCGATGTCTAATTTGGGACGCTGATCACCATACAAGTCGGTTACATAAAATAATTTGGATTGGCCACCGGAATATGGTCAATGTTTATTTTAATGATCCAAGTTCTGTTTGGGTTTAATTACTTCCTATTTGCCGAAAATCCGTCTTCGTCGTCGTCTTCTTCTTCTTCTTCTTCTTTTTCTTCTTCCTCTCGTTCTTCTCCTTCTTCCTCTCGTTCTCCTCCTCCTCCTTCTTCTTTCTCATCTTCTTCTTCTTCCTCGTCTTCTTCTCGTTCTTCTCCTTCTTCTTCTCGTTCTCCTCTTCCTTCCTTGTCATCTTCTTCTTGTTCTTGTTCTTCTTCTCATACTTCTCCTTCTTCTTCTCCTCGTTATTCTCCTTCTTCTCCTTCTTCTTCTCGTTCTTCTTCTTCTTCTTCTTCTTCTTCTTCTTCTTCTTCTTCTTCTTCTTCTTTTCTTCTTCTTCTTCTTCTTCTTCTTCTTCTTCTTCTTCTTCTTCTTCTTCTTCTTCTTCTTCTTCTACTTCTTCTTTTCTTCTTCTACTTCTTCTTTTTCTTCTCCTTCTTCGTCTTCTTCATCTTCTTCTTTTTCTAACTTTAACTCTAAACAAGAACTCTACTAAGAAAACACATGAGTGTAGTCAAAATAATAAATTCAGTGATACTGCAATAACTATAGAACCAAAACATTGAAGAGTGTAGAATAGAAATCTACCAAAACATTAGTGTAGAATAAAAATCTAAAAATCTACCATGGAATTTCCCATTATTCAATGGAAGAATCTGAGGGCTGTTTGCACTGTGCCAGTTCAAACGTAATCTCAGCTCAAACTGGATTAAATCTACGTTTAGTTTCGTTCGCTGTAACGCAATTCATATTGTGATTAAACCCCCAGCTAATTCAATTCAGTTTCAGCTTCCAATGTGCAAACGGCACTGAAAGTAACAAGAGTTAATATTATAGTTTTTATCTTTGTACTAACACTCTCTTCCTCTTTCACCTTCAATCCTTCTCTTTCTCTCTCTCTGTCTTGGCTGCGTCCTCACTCCGCCCTCCTTGGTAAAAATAAAGGCAGCTTTTCTATTCTATTCTATTCTCTCTCTCTCTCTCCTTCTCATTCTGTCTCTTTCTCCCTCTTCTCTTTTCCTATCATCTCTCTTTAATGCATTCTAGTCTCTCTGCAAAAAGGTGGGTGAAAGAAAGTGATGAAATACAGGTGAAAACCAATACAGATGATGGAGAAAAACATGTGGGAAGGTGACAAACAAAAACACATCTCTCTTATCTCTATGTGAGCTTTCAATAAATAATAAACAACACACTGAATATAATCATTCATATTGTACCGTTAATGGTTTGCAGCAGGAAAAGATTGAAGACGGTGTACTGAAGTCTTAAATTGAACAGCGTTAAGTTCAAATTGACAGGTTTATGGCTCTCCGAAGAGAAATGCGTTCGAAAAATATTGAAGACAATTAGAAAGTGTTTTCAGTCATTTATTTTGAAGATTGAAGAGTGACAATTCCTTTCAAAAGTCTATCATCTTGATTCCGTGCGCCATTTTTACTTTCCTTGCCCTATTACCATAGGTAAGGAAAGTATTGCTTTCCGAAAAAAATTAAGGTACCCCAATTTCTAAATTGCTATACGTTTCAAGGTCCCCTGAGTCCAAAAAAGTTGTTTTTGGGTATTGGTCTGTATGTGTGTGTGTGTGTGTGTGTGTGTGTTTTTAGAAAAGTTTTTCAAAAAAGGGTACTACAAGAGTATCATATTGTTTTTATTAATTAGTCTATGATCATGTCTATAGTGAATGCTTCTCTCATAATAGCTCATGTCATGACACATAATGGTAGGTCTATTCTCACCCCATGAATAGTTCCATTAAAGAATCATATTCTCATTACGTTCACTGGAATGGCTCCCGGTGTTGAGTCACATCCAACCCCCAAATCTTCGACGCATGAATGCCCTTACTAGAGAGTACAAGAAGATACAGGAAAATCGAAGTTTGCCAATACATGAGGATATACAAGATGCCAATCAGAGACGTCTGCAATCTCGTAAGCCACCGGTTAGGACGGCAATTACAGCCTTAGATTCAGGTTTCCGTATAACTGAGGCCTGGCAACAAGCGTGGTTAGCAAAGCAGAACATTGACATCCCATTTGTAACCAAAAGGCCACCAGGCTTCGATTTGCCTCGTAAAACATGGTCGGCATTGAATAGGGTACGAACTCATCATGGTAGATGTGCCTATCTGATGCATAAGTGGGGGAAGGCTGACTCCCCTTTCTGTGAGTGTGGAGCAGTCCAGACTGTGAGACACATAGTGGAGGAATGTCCCAGATCAGCATACACAGGTGCACATGAAGATTTCCTGGTGGCTAAACCAGCATCAATAGCCTACTTAAATACCCTGGAAGCATGCCTCTAATTTCCAGGTCAAAAGTGACTAAGATATTTTCATTCGATTTATATATGAATTTTTCTATTGTTTTCTTTTTTTTTCGAATTTTGTGATCATAAATGTGTTGTGTATACTGCCATACGCTAAATAAAATACGTTCACTGATACTGATGTGGGAATCCAGCTGTGCAAAGGCTAAAAATAAACTTTCTACTCGTGATATTTTTCTAAGTTTTCCAATGTGTATATTATCAAACTAACAAAATTAAACAGTTTTCTCAGGAAAACATTTTTTCCGATCATTACTTTTTGAAGATTTTATATGAGCGACTGAAGTTTGAATTTTTTGGGGCAGAACATTTCAAATTCGGTACGATATAAATCAATGAGATTTAGAGGATGGATTGATTCTTCATGGTATTGTTATTAATCTAGTAAAACAAAAATTTTTCTGAAAATATGAATTTTTGAAAAAGTTATTCAATTCACCAAAAATAACTCAACTAAGAGTTATTTTTGGTTATTTTTAGTAAAGTGGATAACTATCTCAAAAATTGATATTTTAGGAAATGTTCGTTTTAGTAGATTAACAATACTACAGTATGAAGAATCCATCCTCTAAATCTCATGGATTTATCTCTTACCTAATTAGAAATGTTGTCCTGAAAATTTAAACTTTAGGCGCTCATATCTCAAAAAGTGAAGATCAGAAAAAAAATGTTTTCCTGAGAAAACTTTTCCATTTTGATAGCTTGATGATATACAAATCAAAAAACTTTGAAAAATATCACGAGTAAAAAGTTTATTTTTAGCCTTTGCACAGCCATTGTAATCGTGAATTATTCCACGAGAATCAATCAGAGAAGCCGTCTTATCAAAGAGGCCTTTAAAGAGAGACGATTAATTTCGAAGTCTTAGGCCCGGTTGCACAAAAGCCTGTTAAATTTTAATCGTGATTAATTCCACGAGAAATCAATCAGAGAAGCCGTCTTATCAAAAATGCCTTCTCTGATTGAGTCTCGTGAAATTAATCACGGTTAAAATTTAACCGGCATTTGTGTGACCGGGCCTAAGACTTTAAAATTAATCGTCCTATCCTATTTGCTACCAGTAGTCCAGTATCTGACCTCCAAGAGAAAATGATGGACATACTGTAATTCCTCTTTTTTCTCTTCTCTCTATATAATTCTACGCTTTATTATTCCGACCGTTTTTGGACATTTTAATGGCTGCTTTTATCATCTTTGACTACTTTCTCTCTTTATATCCGTAAAATTCTTCTTCATTCTCTCTATCTTTCACACACTCTCTCACGATCCCTCTCTCTCTCTTCTTCCGCTCCTTCGAGCCGACCCAATTACCTTGTAATGTCTTTTGCATTGCTCTCATTTCATTTGGAACAAAGAATTTGTGTTTCCTTTGTTTTCAGTTTTGTTGCATTATTTGGAAAGAATGAATAATAGGCACTTGCCTGGAGAGGAGAGATGTTGAATGTTGTCTCTTAATAAGGATTCCATCGTAGTTTTTATTGAATGAGCTTTATTTATTGGTTAGAGTGAGCAATAAAGTAGTCTGAAAAGAAAAAACAGGCTATTGCCTGTATGATGATGTATGATATGTATGTAAGGATAGAGAATGATAGGCTTAATTTCATATACAGGAGTCAAGTCCCAGGCTATGGGAAAGGTTTAAGAACAGCTACAGCTGAAAAGATCTCAGCAACAATAGGGATTGGGGAACATGTCAGGCTAAATATTGCTAATCATGAGACTATTCAGGGAGAAGGAGGCATTTTACCTGGTCGGATTTACTCACCATACTTATCTAACATCTTCAATTTCCTAATTTTGTCTTAAATTGTCCAAAAATTATGTAGGTTGTGGTCATTTCAATTTTATACACTAAATCATCAATCTGAATATACATATCAGTTCTGATGAAGATCAATATTGAAAATCTATGATGAAATAAAGGAAAGGATTGGCTTATACACGTACGGAATAGGAAATTCACGAATGACGCATCATCAAGTCTCAACTACTGGACTGATTGACTTGAAATTTCGCTGATAGATTCTCAATTCAGCGAGGATGGTTATAGGCCTATTCTACATTATCCAAGATTGTACCCTAGTAGACCTCTTTTTCAAGAATTCCAGGTGCTTACAGTGAGGCAAACATATGTTAAAAGAATCATATCATTCATTAATAAGAATAGTGATACATTGAACTTAAGGAATAATCCATATAATTTGCGTCCCTCCAATTCATTACAATTTGATATTGACTTTACCAGCTTAAGTGTATGTAGACGTCAGTTTGAATATCAGTGTTACTTGTTTATAAATAAAGTCCCAACTGATTTCATTATTAATAGAATTACAAAATCCATAATGAATCTTATACTGGATTGGATTAGGATAAATGTTTATTTTAAATTATCTATATCCATTATGTAGTGTTTCATTCTTATGTTATGAATTAAAAAAAAATATTATTGTCATGGCTTCCTTGAATTGGTCTTTTTGAGTTTGTCACTTGCTTGTGATTTTGTTACTTTTGTCTTATCGTTTGTAAGTATTGAGATGTGACATGGTTTCCATAATTTTATTTATTCTAGTGGTTTGAATAAGCTCTTTTTCTTTCTATTGACATGTTTGCTGTACCTAGTTGTTCGAACTCACTACCGGCGCACAAGTTTTCTTTGCCGGTAGTACCATTTTGTAAGTTAGAATATCTATTTTATCAATCTGTATTATTTTATGGCAAATGAACGAATTTGAATTTCAGTAGTTCAAGTTTTTTGGTTTGTCAAACACGGGTACGGCTAGTAGTAACATAAACGTATTATGAATTTACTTATTTGCCAAAAACAATTTACAGGAAAACTTCACAAAAAATAAAAATATGCTCAACTAAAGCACATACATGAAAATATGGGTACTGCTAATTCATTCCATTTAAGATAATGACAATCAACATTATATCATCAGCAAATAATATAATTCTTCAATTATGTATTATAGGGGAAAAGGTAGGTTAGGAGGTTAGTTTGGACAAGCTTCAAAAAAACAAATTAGATATGAGAAATTGTAAAGATAACAAGACATATAATTATTTGTTCTATAGAGGACAATTCTACAGTATTTCAATTTCTTCTCAAACGTTGTGAAACGTGCAAATTCGAATACTTTGAGTCTTGTTTAGAAAAACCACAAGTTTGTTATACTCCTTGCAATTATCTGTCAACTGAGGTTACGAAATTACCTAATTACATGGATCATCATCGTCATTGCGTTGACCTGAAAATTGTAGGATAACTCAGCAGATTATTTAAGGATCCTCCCACAATTTTGAAGATCCATAATTATGTTGAGTAATCAGCTTCTATTCAATAGAATTACGTAGTTTGTGATGTGAATATCATCAATCAATGGCATATTCAACATAATAATAATAAATTATAATTTTTTTACTTTCCTTGCCCTATTACCATAGGTAAGGAAAGTATTGCTTTCCGAAAAAATTAAGGTACCTTAATTTGCAAATTTCTATACGTTTCAAGGTCCCTTGAGTCCAAAAAACTGGTTTTTGGGTATTGGTCTGTGTGTGTGTGTGTGTGTGTGTGTGTGTGTGTGTGTGTGTGTGTGTGTGTGTGTGTGTGTGTGTGTGTGTGTGTGTGTGTGTGTTGTGTGTGTGTGTGTGTGGTGTGTGTGTGGTGTGTGTGTGTGTATGAGTGTATGTGCGTCTGTGTACACGATATCTCATCTCCCAATTAACGGAATGACTTGAATTTGGAACTTGAGGTCCTTACAATATAAGGATCCGACACGAACAATTTCGATCAAATGCAATTCAATATGGCGGATAAAATGGTGAAAATGTTGTAAAAACAGGGTTTTTCGTGATTTTCTCGAAAATGGCTCCAACGATTCTGATCAAATTTATACTTAAAATAGTCATTGATAAGCTCTATCAACTGCCATAAGTCCCTTATCTGTAAAAATTTCAGGAGCTCCGCCCCATCCACACAAAGTTTGATTTCAGATTCCCAATTGTCAGGCTTTTGATACAATTTAAACAAAAAATTCCAAGTGGAAAAGATTGAGCATGAAAATCTCTTCAATTAATGTTCAGTGACATTTTCACCTAAAATTGAAAATAAGCTCGAAATTCGAGAAAATGTTATTATTTCAATTACAAACTGTTGGCAACTATTGATTCGATCAAATCATTCACTATGAAGAGATAGCAAACTTCGTGTGTCTCCAGCCTTATTGTCCTGTCACCAGCTGGCTTGGATCTTTGAATAGTAGACTTGAGATGCGCGGGAGCACTAGCGTCAGGTGATGAATTTTCATAACGGCAAGGAAACTTGTGTGAGTGCGCCACACCAGATTTTTTCAAAACATACTAAGATTTTTATTCCAAAATCAATGGCAAGGATCAATGATAAATAATAGCATAACGTAAAATGAAATGCTTATTTTTTATCCATATTTCGAAAGGTTAGGTTTGCTTTGAATTTATAGATCTACACTAAACAAAGTAATCGAAACGTATTTTCACAAAATAATTGTCACAAAACAGTTTGGTGAGCATTTGAATTATCCCGCTTCAATCAGCTGTTTTGCTATAGGCTTAATGCCAACAATACAACAGCAAAATATTGAGAATTTCCCCCATGTTTACTGCCTCAAAGTAAGTCGAGAACTCAATAGACCCAGGAGTTTGGAACATAAACTCGTGACTCAGAAAGTTGATTTAAACCCGAGAGCTTATTTCAGTCCTGGACTCTGAAAGTCCATAACTTATAGATCCCGAGCTCGGATGCCGGCCCTTAATGATTTTCTTACTCAAAATACCGTCCAAAACAGTAAGCTTCAAGAGTATTCACTTATCCAATGTTACCCCACATTCTTTACCGTTGAATCCTGTAAGCGGATCTCAACATAATTATCTAAACTCATACCAGTTATGGAAGAGAAATTTGAAAAAAAAAATATGAATACGACGGAGAAATTAGAAAGAAGCGGGAGAATATGAGTCACCCATTAAATGACGATTACCGAACAAGAAGAGTAGAATGGGTGAAGGAGGAGGAAGAGGAAAAGAAGGAGAGGTAGAGGAAAGAGGAGAAGAGACTACTGGAGGAGACGTCGTATTGAGGTCATAGTTCCGTTTTCGTTACAATAAAATCCTGGGGAGTGATTCAGATTTTTGACAGTAGATGTCGAAGTGATAAATGCTCTAACAATTCAATAATAATTTATCTATCTATATATATAAAAGCGAAATGGCACTCACTCACTGACTGACTGACTGACTGACTTACTCACTCACTCACTCGCATAACTAAAAATCTACCGGACCAAAAACGTTCAAATTTGGTAGGTATGTGCAGTTGGCCATTTAGAGGCGCACTAGGAAATCTTTTGGCAATATTTTAACTCTAAGGGTTATTTTTAAGGGTTCAAAGTTCGTCTTTTAGCATGTATATTCTTCTTCTCCCAATCTCTTAATTATAATTGAAATTTCCATATCATATGTTACTATAGAACTATAATCTAGATAGAGTACCTCTTCTAGAAACAGTTGTTAACTGGCAACTAAATTAATAATTTTGTCAGGTTGGCATTAAGTTGAGTTGACTTTGTTAGGTTGGCATCAGGTTGAAGATTTAAATGCATTTATCGCGGAAAAATTGATTGGGCACTGCTACTTCAATCCTGGGAATATTATATTACTAGCCGTCAGGCTCGCTTCGCTCGCCATATCCGTTCAGCCAGACGATTAGTCTGGACCCCCGACTGGATTGTTCTAACATATGATAAAAATGCTCAAATGAAAAATGCAGGCGAGCGAAGCGAGCCTGCTGATCTCATTCTTGGACGATCCAGTCGGGAGTCCAGGGGGCGGAGCCCCCTGGCTAGACGGATATGGCGAGCGAAGCGAGCCTGACGGCTAGTGTCTTATATTAATCTCAAGCTGAAACAATGGGAAGAAATTGATTGAGAAATGATATGAACAGTGATCTACAATAAATTCCTAATACTCGTTAGATATTACACTCCTTCACATTATACATTAGATAGTGTCACACTGATATAATAATTATACTGTAAACAACAGATTTCAAAGACAACTAAGGAATGCAACTACAGCCTCAATTGGATCGAAATAGTATATTTCGCACCTAGGGCCGAAAATGAGATATTTCCGGCTCGAAATCGGTTTTTAAGTCCGAGGCCGTAGGCCGAGGACTAGAAAAGATTGAGAGCCGGAAATACATTTTTGCCCATGGTGCGAACGCTATTTTTCGCCACACCAAAAAAAACTTCCCAATATATAGGAAATTAAAAAATAAATAAAATTCAAACAGCCTATTTTGATAGTTTGTATCTTGGTTATGACAACTTTCACTGTCAATTAATTTCAATATTACTAATAATAATTTACAATAGTAACAATATTTTTATACTATTAATATTTCGAATAATTGTTTCAATTTTTATAGCTCGCGCTTTGCGCCTGGTGCAATATCTCATGGATAGATGGATGAATAGAATTTTCATTACTATTTTGAAATAATGTGTTTAAAAATTAATATAATTGCATATTTCACAGTTTTGTCTCAAAATATATCTAAAAAATTGATTGAAATTTAAATTACGGTAACTAATATAAAAAATAGCTAATAAAAGTCGAAATTCATCGACAAAAAAAAATGTCACTGACCGAGGTTCGAAACTAGATCATGTTTGTAATTCATTGAACTTTGAGTTCTGATGTCTCACGCCTTTACGCCCTCGGCCATTGCATATTTTTAATCGAAGAGGCCTGTAAGTCAGGTAACGTATGTAGGCTACTATAATTATAGTGTAGCCTATAGCGGCAAACTTGAAGTCGGTTTGCCGGCATTTTCACAGCAAAATATTGCTCTGAAAATAGTTAAATCATAGAGAAAACATTCGAAGATTCAATCTTGAGTGGGCCTAATGTTTTCTCTATATGGTTTGATATTGAAGAAAAATTATCTAAAAGTTTTAATAATGAATTACGGAAAAATTACTAGGAATTTTTCAGTCAAGGCTGAGTTTCACCAGTAGGCTTACCTTAAACTTTAGATCTCTGCTGTATTTTCCTATTATTATTGTTGATTGTATTGCATAAGGAAGTGGAATTCGATAATAAAAAAGAAACAATTATTACTCTACCTCACTTTTAAATATTGATACAATTATTGTACTTTGATTTCAAATTCGATTCTTCACTTTTAAAGACTTGCGATACTTACCTTTCTGACAATGGACAATGCAGCCAACATTATATTGTTGAGGCTATGGAGATATCATCGTATTCTATTGTTTGATATCAAAAACACAATAATAAATATTAAATTATGAAACAGTAATTCATAAAATATATTATAGACATGATACCGCGATTCACGATACATAATTATATAGATTATTACAGTCGTTATGAGATTATCTCTCTATGATTTTTGTGAGATCGGACACGATCAGCTGTTATTCAAGGTCATTTTACAGCCCTAGGGCCGTAAAGTTTTACCGGCCTGGTCGGAAAACAATCACTTTCGGCCTCCATATGACGCACGTAAACCAGCTCATTACATCCAAGTGTGGCGAAAAATAAATTACTTGTAACAAACTTAATAGAGCTAAATTGAGAATCTCACTATGGATGTGAGATTAATAATCATTATTCAACGAGAATCGAAAAAATTAAATGCTGTAAATCACCCTGAGGACTTTATCAGTAGATGTGAGATTAGTTAAACTATAGAGAAAACTACAGAGGATTTGTCTCTGGTTAAACAGTGTCAATCTCACTGATAGATACGGAATATTCAGTTGTTTTGAGTTTTTGTTCACTGAGGAGATATCAATAACTAAACAACAGGAGTTCAACGAGAATCGAAAAAATTAAATGCTGTAAATCACCCTGAGGGCTTTATCTGTAGATGTGAGATTAGTTAAACTATAGAGAAAACTACAGAGGATTTGTCTCTGGTTAAACAGTGTCAATCTCACTGATAGATACGGAATATTCAGTTGTTTTGAGTTTTTGTTCACTGAGGAGATATCAATAACTAAACAACAGGAGTTCAACGATAATCGAAAAAATTAAATGCTGTAAATCACCCTGAGGACTTTATCAGTAGATGTGAGATTAGTTAAACTATAGAGAAAACTACAGAGGATTTGTCTCTGGTTAAACAGTGTCAATCTCACTGATAGATACGGAATATTCAGTTGTTTTGAGTTTTTGTTCACTGAGGAGATATCAATAACTAAACAACAGGAGTTCAACGAGAATCGAAAAAATTAAATGCTGTAAATCACCCTGAGGGCTTTATCTGTAGATGTGAGATTAGTTAAACTATAGAGAAAACTACAGAGGATTTGTCTCTGGTTAAACAGTGTCAATCTCACTGATAGATACGGAATATTCAGTTGTTTTGAGTTTTTGTTCACTGAGGAGATATCAATAACTAAACAACAGGAGTTCAACGATAATCGAAAAAATTAAATGCTGTAAATCACCCTGAGGACTTTATCAGTAGATGTGAGATTAGTTAAACTATAGAGAAAACTACAGAGGATTTGTCTCTGGTTAAACAGTGTCAATCTCACTGATAGATACGGAATATTCAGTTGTTTTGAGTTTTTGTTCACTGAGGAGATATCAATAACTAAACAACAGGAGTAGATATAAACTTGAATAAAGAATATACGGTAAGCCTTACGGTATTGATTGAATAACCGTTCTCCCCACACGAAGCAGTGTTGGGTATGTGATCGGTTTTGACAGATAGTGAAAGTTCTGAAAAGAGATGCACCGAATAAGGATGGAGTGAGAGAGAGGGAGTGAAAGGAAGAAAGATAACAGTGACCACATATCTTTGATGCTTTCTTTCTTTGTCTTATATTTTCTCTCTGTACACACACATCCAACACATATGAGGAAGAAGATGAAAGAGAAGAAGAAAAGTTGAAGAGGGAGAAGAAGAAGAAGAAGAAGAAGAAGAAGAAGAAGAAGAAGAAGAAGATGATGATGATGAAGAAGAAGAAGACGACGATGACGAAGAAGAAGAAAAACAGTGTTGACCCACTTCTATGAACAGCTGTTTTGTAAGTCGTTGTTTTATCAAAGAAGAAGAGGCTCAAGATATCAGAGATTTGTTTTTTAGATCGTTCTTTCCTCGCTTGAAAGCATGTGTTCTGGTTGTTCAGGGTTTTTTTGAGCTCGTGCATATTTGAAAGAATTCGAGAGTGGGTAAAGACGAAGTTGATAGCATCATAAACATAGGCTTACCTCAAACACTAATAATAAAATAAAAAGGTTTCTTGTAACACTCAAGCCAGTTGCACATGCATCAATTTTTGTTCGTACGATATTTTACTTCCGTCCTTATGAATTCTATAAGATTAAACGGAACTTGACAAACATCATCTGTTTGACATCATCTATTCAATCTAATAGAATTCATAAAGACGGCAAAAAATCGTACGAACAAAAATCGATGTGTGTGTAGCTAGCCTTACTACTATGAAACTGTAGGTTTTGGCAGAAGCAAAACGATTTGAACATACATATAATTTATAAAAATAGATTTTTCCCCAAGAATTAATAAAAAATTTGTTCATGTGGCTTATCCATCATCTATATATATAAAAGCGAAATGGCACTCACTTACTGACTGACTGACTGACTCACTCACTCACTCACTCACTCCTCACTCACTCACTCACTCACTCACTCACTCACTCACTCACTCACTCACTCGCATAACTAAAAATCTACCGCACCAAAAACGTTCAAATTTGGTAGGTATGTTCAGTTGGCCCTTTAGAGGCACACTAAGAAATCTTTTGGCAATATTTTAACTCTATGGGTTGTTTTTAAGGGTTTAAAGTTCGTCTTTTAGCATGTATATTCTTCTTCTCCCAATCTCTCAATTATAATTGAAATTTCCATATCATATGTTACTATAGAACTATAATCTAGATTACCTTTAGATTAGGAGTACCTTAAGAGTACCTCTTCGAAACAGTTGTTAACTGGCAACTAAATTAATAATTTTGTCAGATTGGCATTAAGTTGAGTTGACTTTGTTAGGTTGGCACCAAGTTGAAGATTTAAATGCATTTATCGCGGAAAAATTGATTGGGCACTGCTACTTCAATCCTGGAAATATTATATAACTAGCCGTCAGGCTCGCTTCGCTCGCCATATCCGTTTAGCCAGACGTTTAGTCTGGACCCCCAACTGGATTGTCCTAACATATGATAAAAATGCTCAAATGAAAAATGCAGGCGAGCGAAGCGAGCCTGCTGATCTCATTCTTGGACGATCCAGTCGGGGGTCCAGGGGGCGGAGCCCTCTGGCTAGACGGATATGGCGAGCGAAGCGAGCCTGACGGCTAGTTGCATATAAAGGCATTATGAAGAAGACCACAACAATATTGAATTGATCATAAGAATCACGTTTGCAAGAAACAAATGAATAGGAGATTAACAAGATTATGGCCCGGTTGCACAAAAGCCGGTCACATTTTAACAGTGATTAACTTCACGAGAACCAATCAGAGAAGGCGTTTTTAGAGAGACTACAACCATAGTCTAACCATTATAACGTGGACCTCACTATAGCAAATATTCAAATTCACTCGTTTTACAGAAATTTCCAACTCCGTTTCTTCGTCAGCCTGTCAATTTTTTTGTTTTCCTATCTTCTTTCACTACCATTATAACGTGGACCTCATTATAACAGAAGTTGAAATTTACTGGTTTTACAGAAATTTTCAACTCCGTTTTTCTATCAGCCTGACATTTTTTTCAGAAATTCGATATTCACTTTCTCTGTCAATTTATGCATAAAAGTGTCGCATGTTACTTTCGTTTGCTCCACTTATAAGGAGGGTTGCAACTTATTATAACGTGTGGGTCATATGTGAGTCAGTCTATAAGAAGAAAGAGAAAGTGAGCATTATTTATGCTTCGTTAACTTGGCTCCGATTCCTTTCTTGATGTGTCATTGTCATCATCCACTTCCGGTGTTATCGGATATAGATTTGATTACCGCTTTGATTCATATTTTGATTGATTCTTTGTTGATTGATACTATAATTACATCATCGAAATGATAGCGAGAGAAAAAATAAGGTAAACTTGTGCTATTCCTCTCCCAAATTTAGATAAGGTTACACATAGTCCGAAATAGGGTAAGTCTTGCAGTTCTCACTTCACAAAATTTTCAGTCCTTGAATAATTATGTTAACAAAAAAAAAATTCAAATTAAGACGCTTCAAAGCCAAAAAAGAACAAATATAAATAAATAAATAAATGTTTATTTCCCAAAAAAAAAACTAAAACTACAACATCAATATTACAAAAATTAAGATAAATTACAATATTACATACAATAGTTAGTTACAAAAGATTCTTATAATGTGTTCTCTAATTGTTTAGTTTTTTCTGTGTGGAAATTGACCTACTCCACTATGGCGTACTCTAGAACACTCTATGTTCTAGAGTAGGTTTGTTAGTTTTTTGTGTGTATTATCAATTAGTTAGTTTGTAGTAAGTCATTAGGTGGTTAGTTGTTATTTGAAATAATGTTTCACATTAGTATTACTTGAATAGAAGAGAAATAATTTTGAAGAAGGACCCAAAAAACAAACTTGACTTTTTTGATTTTAAATATTTCAAAGCTTGAGAGTTTTACCATAGAGAAACAATAGCTTGAGCAGATATCCCATGGTATAGGGCGTTTATGTCGCAACTTTTACTGTTATCTCAAGTCGATTACTATCGATTATTGTAGAATTTTACTGTTTTGATGGGGTGAGAGTGTATGAACGACACAATATGGGAGACTACCAGCGTCACACACCTTTTTGGGAACGAAATACGTGGACTATCGGCTTGAGATAACAGTGGAAGTTGCGACATAAGCGCCCTATACCATGGGATATCTACTCAAGCTATTGTTTCTCTATGGTTTTACCTGAACTATTTACATTAACTGGAAACTGGATTATAAGATCGTGAGATTACTGATCCTTGATATGGGATTGAAGAGAATTGATTATTTACATTAATTCATAGTGAGAGTTATATTAGAATGTCAGCATTCATTATAGATACCATAATAACTTCCTATTCAACTGTTAATGGATTACTGTGTAGTAGCATTGAGAAACAATAGCGTAAGTAGATAAATTATCCCATGGTATAGGGCGTTTATGTCGCAACTTCCACTGTTATCTCAAGTTGATTACTGTTGATTATTGTCGATTTCTACTGTTTTGACCGGGTAAGAGTGTTTTAACGGCACAATATTGATTGATTGATTGATTGAGTACTTTATTTATGTAGATTACAATATAATTATACACTTATATACAATAGCTTACAATATGAGAGACTAGCAGCGTCATAAAGTTTCACAGGAAAGAATTACGTGGACTATCAGCATGAGATAACAGTAAAAGTTGTGACATAAACGCACTATACCATGGGATATCTACTCAAGCTATTGTTTCTCTATGGTTTTACCTAAGCTGTTTACATTATAGGTCGTCATTTCAAATGATATTTCATGATTATCAATAGGATGAGAAATTTAATCATTACATTAAATTTGTTATCACTGTATATTAATAGTTTGATAATAAATAAATTTTTATCGTCATTAAGCAACATTGGCAATATACAAAATCAAAACTTATACTACGGTACACATTATACAAGTCAGAAGGTTATAAGTTAATGTAATTGAAAGTATATACGATATACATATATAAACACATGAACATAACTACATCTAATGTAAACTTTCAGTAAGTAGAAGACAGTATGAACACAACTGCAATATGCTGATTAATATGATTCCCTTAAACTTACTCACCCATAAAATAAACAAAAAACTTACAAAAGATATTGATGAATGGGTAAAAGCTTGAATATTTTTCAAAATAGACTTTTAATCATAAAATTACACATAATAGATTGATTTGGTGAATACCTAAAATAAAATTGTGATTTTGTGAATTTCAACAAAGTTCTTTTTTTGTGTTTCAATCAAGAAGAGAAAATAAGAAAAAATCTTTCAATGATTTGAACTGAACTCATTGCTAGCGATCAGACACATGTCTCTGCTAGCAATTATTGCCGTAAAATGAGTACAACTGGGATTTCAGTAATGTTATATCTAATTTATTTTTTTTATTTCTAGAATAGAGTATATTCTGAATTTCTGTATGATGTACCTAATTATTATGTGAATTTGTAATTATAAATCTTGTATATATGGCAAATAAATTGAATTGAAAATTGAAAATTGGAATTGAAACCCAGAAGAATAATTAATTATTCATTCAGTTAGATGGTGTTTGAAAATTTAAGTAATAGGCCTACATATTTCAACATAATGACTTCTCAGAACATATATAGTGGGGTCTACGTTATAAAAGCAGCAGTGAAAGATAGAAGAACAGCGGTGCCCATTCTCTGCATTGCCACTGCTTTCCATAGAATATAGCTGATACATGTTAAAATAATCAACTGTTCATCCTTGTTACTCATAATCAATATTATATATTTTACTCGTCACGGAACCATATTTTCAAAAATAATATACTACGTATTCTTGATTGAAATTAATTTTGGTAATTAATCATGTTTCTAAACTGTGCAAAACGATCTGACAACGTTGCGAAGCCAATAAGGATAGCGCTGTCTGTTTTGTCGAATGATAGACAAGGATAACAACACCAATGTCAATCAAATACTGCCGTTATAACGTGGATCTCACTTTAGTTTTTGAATTTCAAAATGCGTTTGACAAAGCAAATTTAACTCATACTCTGATTCTACTCCATTCTACTAATCTTAGGGCCAGTTTCACAGAAGTCGGTTAAATTTTAACCGTGATTAATTTCACGAGAACCAATCAGAGATACCGTTTTATCAAAAAGTTCTTCTATGATTGGTTCTCGTGAAATTAATCACAATTAAAATTCAACCGGCTGTTGTGCAACCGGGCCATAGATTCTTATTTCATTTATTCATAGACAATAGATACAATGCAGGTAAAACCACAGGCATTCGTCCAAAACTGCTTTAAACCTTAATTTGGAATACACAGTCTAGAGGTTATGTAAATGATAACTTAATTCACACACTATTTTGAGTCCAAAAAATGTATGTACTACAATAATTTTGAATTTATCAGATTAATTAATTTCAAAAAACAAATCCAAACAAAAATCTTCCTTCACAATCACAACAAATTTTAAAATTTCACTTAAATCCACAAATTATACTCATGTTAAATTCTAGACGTCAAAACATCCTATAAACATCTTATTTATTATTTAAATCTCCTAACAACAGAAGGAGATATCAATAGTATGTATTTTAAAATAATTGAATATTCCAACAACATTACTAACAACAGAAGTATGTATTCAATAGTAATTGAGTACAGTATTTCAACAGCATTGAAACCTTAAAATAAAAACCTCTGAATAATACATCTTTCAAATACTTGAACAATGAACTTGACACAGTAATGTTAATTGCAGTATTGAACAACAAAATCAACATTTCCTCTGGTGTGTGCAAACACATATTTTGAGGTTATTTCAAGCATGAAGGACAAACCTATCACATCATATTTCCACACAACCTAACGTCTTTCAAGTTTCGTCATTAATTTTTGTCGGTTCCAAGATTTAAAAATCTTTCATTCGACATTATTTTTGACATTATTACATCATAAGACATCGTCATACCGCTGCATCTTTCTTTATTTTGTTATTTCTTCATTGTCACTCATTCTCTCTCTCACTCTCTCTCTATTTCTCTCCCTTTCTCGCTCTCTCTCTCTCTTTCTCTCTCTCTTTCTTCATTTCTGATAAGTTTTCCTATATGATTTTTCTAGTGGAATTTGAAATATTGTTACCAATTGTATTAATAAATTAAGTTTAAAATTCTCTTTTATTATCTGTAATTGTATTTTGATCAAGAGTTTTATTTACTTATGTTAATCTTATGTAATCTTATTACATAATATGTAATCTTTTTTTCCGTTTTATTATGTGAATTTTTCTTCTATTGTAAAGGGTTGTGTGGTAGAGAGGACCAGGAGTCCTAACTCCGCCCTAATAAAGGCATATAATCAATTAATCAATCAATCAATCTCTCTCCCTCCATTAAGGGTTGTGTGGCAGAGAGGACAAGGAGTCCTAACTCCGCCCTAATAAAGGCATATAATCAATCAATCAATCTCTCTCTATCCATCTATCTCGCCCTCTCTCTCTTTCTGTCTCTCTCTGTCTTCTACACATCTCAATCTGTCAGCATTGAATGAATGGAAAGCATTGACGTTATCCATAGGAATTGCTGAAAGTATGTTGTGAATCTTATCATATAGTGAGGTCCACGTTATAATGGCAGTGTTTGATTAGCAATGGTATTGCTATCCTTGTCTATCATTCAACAAAGCGGATAGCACTATCTCTTTCTCGCTTTGCTCTGTTGCCAGATCGGCTTTTAACAATGTTGAATTAATAATTATTTAACAAAATATTTCATTTCAATTGTGAAAACTCTCATCTATTTCATTATCCATGACAAACTTCAAGTAATAATCCGTTTTTCAACTATTTCTTACGACAGTACTGTCTAATTTCTTCGAACATCAATTCTAATATTCACTAGCACAGTGAGTACTAGTTTTATTAACTAATATTTTAGAGAAACAATAGCGTAAGTAGATATCCCATGGTATAGGGCGTTTATGTCACAACTTTTACTGTTATCTCAAGTCGATTACTATAGATTATTGTCGAATTTTACTGTTTTGTTGGGGTGAGAGTGTATGGACGGCACAATATGAGAGACTACCAGTGTCACACAGCTTCACGAGAAACAAATACATGAAATATCAGCTTGAGATAACAGTAAAAGTTGCGCCCTATACCATGGGATATCTACTTATGATATTGTTTCTCTATGCTAATATTCAAAGAAATTAGACTGTACTGTCGTTAAAAATAGTTCAAAAACGGAATATGAGATTAAATATAATGTATTGCTTGAAAATTTATAATTGATTATTTTAAACGAGAATGAACAGTTAATATTACATCAATAAACCTGTATCAGCTACCGTCTATAGAAGGCATTGACAAGACATAGGATCGGCAACGTTGATCTCCTATAGAGCATGGAACTCACTATAGTAACTTCATTGATTTTATTCAAGAAACTGAATGAAGGTTCATATTCCCTGATTGCAAATATTTATAATGAGGAGGAGTTTCTTAGTGAAAATCAATTCTTATCAATTTTAAATCACCCAC
>NC_052516.1:373437-383991 GCF_014356525.2 Nilaparvata lugens | reverse complement strand
CTTTCGATGTCTGAATTACCACAATATCAACTTCTCAACTCAAATCAAATCAAATCAAATCGTTTATTGCACAAATATATACAGAATACAACTGAAAGGAAATTGACAACTTTGTGCTACACGTCGGCAAAAGAAACTTGTACGCCGACGTGGAGTCTTAATATAACTTATTCACTTATACATTAATATTAATATATAAAATGATCCTACAATATTATAATATAGGCTAACAGTAATTAGCATTCAACCAACTAATATTCTTTCTAAGAAATAACAATAAATTAAAGATATACATAAGCTGAATTAAGATTCATACAACATCAATCAATATTAAACCAAATCATTAATTGAATAAAAATAATTCTTTCACCCAGGTATGGAAATCTTTTATTTTAGGCTTCTTTATCAACCATCCTCTTGGAACTTTATTATAGAGTTTTATTCCTCAAATATGAAATACTTCTACGGGATAGGGTGCTATCAACTCTTTCAATTGTGATTAAGTTTTGAGCGACTTGTCTAGTCAACTACACAAAAAGTTGCATATTGATCACATTGATTTATTACTCCATGTGGATAGCCCGGCTCACTGAATAAATTGTAAAATTTTCACAGCATAGTGTTGTTATCGAGGCTCTATATAAATCATTTATAATATAATAAATTGAAAAATCGGCTTATACACGTACGGGATAGGAAATCCACGAATGAAGAATCATCAGGTCAGAACTACTCAACTAATTAACTTGAAATTTTGCATATTGATTATTATCAATTTGCCGAGGATGGTTATAGGCCTATTTTAAATTCTTCAAGATTCCAGTAGGTCAAGTTTTCAGTTCGTCAAGCTTTAAACAGACCCTTGCAGAGCATAAGCCACCTGCTAGTAATAATAAATCAAACGAGAATCTTCACAATACTGGTATCATCGTTCACTTCTAAAGTTGGTAGGCATTTCAATCTTTATTACATGCATCTTTTACTATATTCATATAGGCTACTAATAAATGCGAAGATTTTTCAGTTTGCTAAGTTCTTAATAAAATACTTGCGTAGCATGGGTTACTTGCTAATTCTATATATCTTACTATGATCGTCTAATTATGCTCGTCTCAACAACTGAATTTATCAAGTAAAATGACTCCAACTTTACATCCTCATTCAGAAATCTATTGAATCTTAAGGTGCGTACAGATATACGCGCCGCGAACATGAGCAATTTACTTTTAATCAACTGATTATATCTGTATTTTTACAGAAACGGTAAGATACAGATATAAAAAGCTTGGCATCAGCTGATTAAAAATGAATTGCTCATTTTCGCGGCGCGTGAATCTGTACGCACCTTTATGCAAGAAATAAATGCTCACATAGCCCATATAACACCTGTATTGTAGAAAAAAAACACTTCAAAGAATGATGCCATTCCAATCGACGTTTTTGTTGTACTGCAAATTTCAAAAAAATTGAAATAACCCAGATCTTCCAGTAAATTATCATATATTGATTGTTGTGAATGAATAAAAATGACACATCTCCCAGTGAATTCTCACGTATTGATTGTCAATGAATAAAAAATGTAACAAAAAGCAATGTTTTCGAAATGAGTACCGTGTTACTAGGTCAAGGTATTACACTGATTGCTTTCTGACATAACAATTAGCAACAGGCAGAGAATGACGACTGAAATGGTCACAGTAATATTATTATGATGGAGACCGCGAAAATAATAGATACCGTAAAAATAATGAATACTGTAAAAACAGTAGAGATTTGCATGATAATTTCTAATTAGGCTGGAACGTGGAATGCTGCTAACCAATAATTATTATCATTGAAGAAGAAGAAGAAGAAGAAATAGGAGGAGAAGAAGATGAAGGAGAAGAAGATGAAGAAGAAGGAGAGGATGAAAGAATTATTGAAACATCATCAGTAGTGTTCTAAAGCTATAATTTTATGTTCTCCAGACACGAGAATAATCTGTGATTTGAATCTGGTCTTACATCAATTTTAGAGGAATTCATTATGAACAGGATTTCTCAGATAATTTTTCTCATGACATAATTTTATGTAAGAACCAGTTATAGTAAACAGTTATACATTATAGTAGGCCTACTGTCATAGTAGCTATACTAACATCATCGTCTCTAGGCAACCTTTCAATTTAATTTTTTTCAGATTCCCTCAGATCTTGTAGTAATTCAAAATTTATCACTTATATATTGTTAATCTTTTTTAAAAGTCAATGGCCCATATGAATAAAATCACAGCAAATGCTCATGAGCAAGAGCATTGAGCATAAGGTAGAAGCAAAAACATTTGCTCATTTTTATATGAATAAGCTTTACCTTATACTCTTACCTTATGCTCCTGAACTCTGGATCAAATGCTCACGCATTTTAAGGATTTTTCATCAGCTGATTCGCTTTTGTAGACTTACTTTGTTTTTATAGCTCACGGAAGCGCTAAATATGCAAGTAGGGGGCACTGCTTGTGTTTGCGTCGTCTGCTCTGTTTTCTATTTATGATTAGAGTTTTAGGTTGTTGAGTTTAGAACTTTGAAATAATAGCGTGAAAAAATGTCATCTCTATAATAATCTTCAGCATATTCTTATAATATCAATAGCCTTTTTATAATCGTCTACACTCTCATCTTCTTAAATGTCTATTTCCTATTTTGTGATGGCCATCTTTATAATCAGGCATCGTAGCTATCTGTTGTATTTATTCTTTTGTAGGAATAATGGTGATATATATCATGGTTGAATCTAAAAAGAGTTTTATAGTTCTCAACTATTGGTTGTGGATCGTATCTGGTATAGTTTCCTCTTCCTCATACGAATTAGTTGAGCCATTTTACTATGAGCAAAAGGTGATAAGCTGCTCTAGACTAGACTCACCTTTTTTGAAGCATTTGCTTCAAAAGTTGAGCAAATGCTCTAGTTTATTAATACAATTTTGAGTATGAGCTTTTACTTTTGAGCAAATGATCAAACTATTTTTTTGATGAGCATGAGCAAAAGGTTTTGCTCACGTTTATTCATAGAAAATGAAGCGAATGCTCCATATTTTAGAAGTATAAGCAAATGCTCAACTTTATTCATATATTATGTGTCCCAAAATTGTATAATACAAATTATATAGAGACTTCATTGATGTCCAGAAAAGTTGATTCGACATAATTTTGGAGAGTGGTGATCTCCTTTTATGAAGCTTAAACTATTTTTTGGAATCTCTAGCTTACCCTCTCACTCACTCTCACATTCCTACTCCTATATACTCTCTCTCAATCACTATTTCTCTCACTCTACCTGTTTACCTCCTCTCCCACTCCTCTCCCCACACAACCCTTGCATGATTTTGAAGGCTTGGCCAGGTTTTTTGTAATTATTGAGTTGGGGTGCCCATTCAGCGTACATCCTGTTAAGCATGCCTGTCTGTCTGGCAAGTGCGATCTGGTTTTGGTAAACATTCAGAAACAAGTGGAGAACAGGTAAAAAATTGAGAAAAGAAAGAGAAAGAGGGGAAGAAGGTAAATAATGAGAGGGAGCAGTGTAGGAAATGAGGAGAAGTTAGCTGAAGGGGGAGGTGAAAAGGTAGAAGAATCAGAAAGCTGGGGATAATAATTGTTATGTCAGAGAAGAGGAGATGGAGAACAGGTGAAAAATTGAGAAAATGAAGAGAAAAAGGGAGAAGACGGTGAAGAATGAGAGGGAGCAGTGAGGAAAATAAGGAGAAGAAGTAGACTAAAGGAGGAAGGTGAACATGTAAAGAAATTAGAAAGCCGAGGATAATAATTTCCATGATAGAGAAGAGGAGGAAGAAGCAGGAGAAGTTAGATGAGAAAAGGAAGGAGAAAAATGAAAATAGAGAGAGATGAAGAAAAATAAGAAGAGGAAATGAAGAGAAAGAAGAGATGGAAGAAGCAAAACGATCAAAACAGCAAAACTATCAATGATTCAAGAGATATTCTGTATGAGTGGAGGAAACGAAAAAGGGAGAGAAGAACCTAGAAGAAAGGGAGGGGAAGGAGGAAATGAGAGAGAAGTGGAAGAAGGGGAAGAATGAAGAGTATCAGGAGGGGTAGAAGAGGAGAAGTGGAAAGAAATGAGAAAAGGTGAACATGCTCAAACTCAAGAAGACGATAAGATGGTGAAGAAAAAGAAGAAGAAGAAGAGGAAGAAGAAGAAGAAGAAGAAGAAGAAGAAGAAGAAGAAGAAGAAGAAGATTAGACAGCGAAAGGAAGAGAGTGGAAAGGAGAAGAACAGAGAAGAACGATGGAGGAAGATGTGGATAATTTGAGAAATAGGGAGGAGGAGGAAGTAGAAATAGAGAGGAGGCAAAGGAATTAGAAATAAGTTGGTAGGGAAGAAGTAGGAAAAGAAGAGAGAGAAGTGATGAGAGAGAATGAGAAAGGAAAAAGGAAGAAGGATTAAATGAGGAGGAGAAAGAAGGAGAGAGAATAGAGAATGGAGAAGGATGGAATGATTGGGAGGAAAAGAGGAGAAGAAGGAGAAGAAGATAGAGGGGAAGGCTGGGAAGAGTAATAAGTTACATGTTACAAGAAGGAGTGAGAAGGATGAGGAAGAGGAAGAGGGATAGGAAGAGAAGAAGAAGAGGAAGAAGGCAAAATTGAAAATTTTAAGATTGTGTAACAGAAGCCGCATATAGCAGGCTACTGGGTGACCTGTCAACCTGAATAGCAATCAGGAAAGTTTGTTAATAATTTGTCTGGTTGGTAACCTTGAGGTGCACTCAAGTATTACTTCAGAGAGCAAAACACTCTTCAACAAAAAGATTTCATGGTGGTCTTCTCCAAATAATAATACACTTTTCCTCATAATACTTACCTTCTACAACCTTGAACCTTGTATGATACAGAATATATGATTATTAAATGAAAAAGACTAAGAAATTGTTAAAAAACTTGAAATTTATCAGAGATTGACAATGGTGTAATAACCGAAACCGGTCTTTCTAGGTATCAATAAATCTGTGTTTTTTTACAATTTCTTAGTCTTTTTCATTTAATATGAATAATTACCACAATATCAACTTCTCAACTACACAAAAAGAATATGATTATGATAGTAAGCCTACAGACCACTACAGACAATAATAATAATAATAATAATAACTCAATATAATAAAATGATCCCAATAACTTATAACCTATAGAGAAAAATATAGCATAAGAAAATATTATCTCATGGTATAGGGCGTTTATGTTGCACAAATTCCACTGTTGCAAACTCAAGCCGACAGTTCTAGTAGTTCTATTTCGTGATACTTGTGACGCTGGTAGTCTCCCATACAGTAATAAGAGACAGTAGTCGGCTTGAGTTAACAAAAAATCGGCTTGAAATTTGGAACATAAACTATCTATACCATCGGATATCTTCTTATGCTATTTTTTCTCCATTTTATAGCATAAAAATATTAATTCAAGTACCCTATACTCGAAATATAGTGCTTTACTACACAGTAGATGACTCTGTGTAGGGGTACCCCTAACAACAAGTCAATTTTCTTAACATAGAAATTGAAACAAGGATTATGGAACTAAATCTTAAATAATGTCCTACTAATATTGAATGATCATTACGAGCTTATAATAGTGCCTTATATGAAGGCAAGGCGATTAAAGCAAAGTAAAGTACTTCAAGCCTACTATAACTTGGATTCTACTTCACATATCAAATTGGTGAGTGTATAATAATATATTTGTAATCGTGTAAATACAACAATAATAATATTCAATGTGCATTCCCCCAGTGAAATTCACTCCTATCTGTTAGTCTGTTAGCATTTGAAGAATGAGAAGCATATATATGTAGACCAATTAATAAGGCCCGGTTGAATGAAAGCCAGTTGAATTTCAACCGTGATTACCAAGCAGAACCAATCAGAGAAGTGTGTTTCGAGAAGAAGTCCCTGATTGGTTCTCGTGAAATCAATCACGATTGAACTTTAACCGGCTTTTGTGCAACTGGAACTGAGGAATGCTGATATATAGCTTTTTGTGTAGTTAAGAAGTTGATATTGTGGTTGTATTGTAAGTATTGTATGTTGATATTCATATTAAATAAAATAACTAATAAATTAACAAAAATCAAAGATTTATTGACAATCTTATAGTTTTTCCTATTTAATATGAATAATTACCACTAATCACCTTTCAGCTGATATATAGTTTGAAAAGAATGAAGATATAAATCTCACTCTTACTGGAAATACATACCAAGCTAATAGGAGGTTGATAAGATAAAAAACAAGTAGATCTTTTTAGAAGTAATGTTCTCGAAACGTCCCCATTGTATGCTAAGCGATGTGTTTTTAAATGCAGTTTTCCCAGAATAAATCTGAGTCGGCTGTCAGTTTTGGGTTCAACAATCTTTTGCGATTCCACTCTGTTGTGTCAGTATTCCTTGTGAATAACATCAATGCTTCCCCATTGAAACAATGCTGACAGTTTGAAGTGAGACTCAGTGGGGGAGCTATGTTGAGGTCAATGTTAAGGTCGAAAACTGCTGGGAAAAAGTCTGCAGATCTTGGGACTTGCATCAAGGTTACAGTTTTGATTTCGTTTGAGAATGATCGAGTTTGTTTTTACTTCTTCAGTTTTGAATCATATTTAAATTGCTGGGAAAAAGTACTTATCCATAGGGTTTCACTCGAGGCATCTTTCTCTATTTAGTTTCAGAATTATTAAGTTCATTTATTCCAAAATGTTCTCAAATTTGTAATAATTTATCAAGAATCAATTCCAATACTTTTCCAATCACATAGAAGTTTTGTAATAGTAAAAATTACAACTCATTTGTTTATTTATTTATCTATTGAGAATACATTACATGAAAAAAGTACAACTCGAAGAGGGTTACAGTTAAACGCCAAAACAAACCTCATTTACACAAAAAGTATGACACAAATGATTTAGAAATAAAGCTTGATTTATTAGATCTTTTACTTGATTATTTCGTTCTAAAATGATTAAGAACTTGAAATTAAAAAGCAAAACAAAACTAGATAAAGAAAACAGAAAATAAATTTGATGAAGCTCTTTGAAACGTAGTATCAATTTCCAAAAGATTTTACTATATTTTTGTTGGTGAGTATGTTGCTCTCTAAAGTAATATTTGAGTGCACTTCAAGGTTACCTTCCACACAAATTATAAAACAAACTTTTCTGATTGCTATTCGGGTTGACAGGTCACCCAGTAGTCTGTTTTGTGCGTCTTCTGTTTTTCCTTCTTCCCCTTCTTTTTTTCCCTCCTTTCTCTCTTCTTCTTTTCTTTCTTTCTCGTCTTATACTCCTTTATCAACTTTTTATATCTTCCAGAATCCTCTCTTCTCTCTTCTTCTGTTTCTTCTCCTCTAGTAATTCTTCCTCATTACAAGAAATCAAATTGATCTCTAAAAACTGTCTCTGTCTAGAATATCAAGGATTTCCAAGTAATCGTGAAAATTTCCAATAGAACTTAGCCCACATTAACTAAACAGCAAACGATAGTAACTATACAGCTTCAAATAAAGTAAAAGTAGCTATACAGCTTCTTTAACTGGAGCTCGTTGCGTAACTAAAGGGTAGCATTTGTAACATAATGGTACCGCATGTGATAGTTTGAATTAATTCATTCTAAAGGTCAATAAATGGTTTGGCTGAACCAAATCCTTTTCCAGCTTTCTATTATGTGGGAGATAAATAGATTCACTCTAAACCAACAGCATAGATTGATTTGATTGTATGGTATGAGATGTTGTGGTATTTCTCTATTATTGAAAGAATAAGACTTTGATATTGTCAATACCACTTTTATTTATTCGAAAATTAATTCATAATTCAGTACCAGGTTTCATGGTAAAACCTACCACATCTTCAGCTGAACTAAATTATACTGAATTATGAATTAATTTTCGAATAAATAAAAGTGGTATTGACAATATCAGTCTTATTCTTTCAATTTTCAAGCATAGATTGAATAAGAACTGTTTGGTGTTATTCATAATGAATCATAATTATGCTGATAGTTAAAATAGATTCTGATTCTATAGTGAGGTCCACGTTATAATGGCAGTGATTGATTGGCAAAGGTATTGCTATCCAACAAAGCGGATAGCGCTATCTCTTTCTCGCTTCACTGTGTTGCCAAATCGTCTTTTAACAATGTAGAATTAATAAGCAAAATAATCTTAATCATGAAAACTCATTATTAAATTATTGAAAAAACAAATTTCTTGTAAAAAGTAATACAATGGTATTGCTATCCTTATCTATCATTCAACAAAGCGGATAGCGCTATCTCTTTCTCGCTTTACTCTGTTGCCAGATCGTCTTTCAACAATGTAGAATTAATAATCAATTAACAAAATATTTTATCTTAATCATTAAAACTCATTATGAAATTATTGGAAAAAGTAATTTCTCACTTAATAAAATATAATTGTCTATTCCAAACGATAATGAACAGTTAATATTACATCAATAAACCTGTATCAGCTAACAGGCTAACAATTTATTGTATTTCTTATTCGTGTATTATGTTTGGTTTTTTTTGGAATCAACTGAATTAAATTTAATTGAATTGAGCTACCGTTTATAGAAGGCATTGACAAGACAGAGGATCGGCAACGCTGTTCTGCTATCTTTCTCAACTGCCACTATAACGTGGACCTCACTATAGGAGAATGTGATATGCGGTTTAGCTTTGTGGAACCTTTTATAGATCGGCATAGAACCTTTAGAGAACCTTTAATAGATCTTCATCTGGTGTGCTGTATTCAACATTAGCATACGTTCAAAAGGCATAGAAATAAACAATTTTATGTCAATATAAAGGTTTCATTACATCGGAGCTTTTCTTCTTCTAACTGAATAAAAATACTAGATATTGTCCAACCCCAGATCTATTGGAAAATCAAGATACCGGTTTCGGTTGTTACAACAGCATCAATATAAACATATACAATCAAAGTATCCAATTCTACCAAAGTGATTTAGCTTTAAGTGATTGGCTTTGAAGCCGTCTCATGTAGTGGATTATAAGAATATGTTGTTTGTGAGAATTTATAAGAATATTATAATGATATTTTGGAGGAAGGAACATTGATTTTTAAATTTTATGTTTTACAAGTAACCCTGTATAAAAAGTGAACAAATTTTATCAATCTCTGGTAAACTATGACTGAAGTGAACAGCAGCGGTATTTTCATGCTAACTGCCGAGCACTGTTAAGGTGCGTACAGATATTCGCGCCGCGAACATGAGCAATTCACTTTTAATCAGCTGTTGCCAAGCTTTTTATATCTGTATCTTACCGTTTCTGTAAAAATACAGATACAGTCAGCTCAAATAAAGTGAATTGCTCATGTTCGCGGCGCGAATATCTGTACGCACCTTTAAATTGGTGGAAGCCGTGACCTTCCAAGGTAAACGCTTGTGATTGGCTTAGACAAGCCCCTCCCCAATTAGCGGTTCAGACAAACGTCACAAAATGGCAGTGATTTGAACAGCCAACATAACAATGAAATTGATTATGATTTCAACACAACAAAGATTAATAAATAGTCACATGTATAATAGAAATAAATAGTCACGAAATTAATAGAAAAATGTTCTTGTTTCTATCACCTTCTCTACCTTCTTTTTGACATATTCTTTCTTTGCTCCTTTTTTCAAATCAATTTTATTTCTTGATGTTTTTCGAATTTGGCAAGCAATCTTACATGTGAATCTTGATCCACTCATCTCTCATTATCATCCGTCTCATTAACCACGCACAAGCTTGAAACTCATGTGAGCTTCATCCTCAGCAAGAAAAAACATATCAAGGAAGAGGATTATTGAAAACTTTCAATGAATCTACAATAAATACGCAATAGATAATTGCTGCTAGTTACAAGAGCATATTTTATCAAGGTTTCAACCCGTTATTAAGTCCATGAGCTTCTCTCAACATTTCAGAGCAAACCCAGCCAATTATCACCAATATTATGCAACTATACAATCATAAATAATGAGACCATACTGCACATGCTCTCAAACTTGCCCCGATTAGGCTAATTTCCATAAGATTCACTTCAAAGTATCAGCATTTCTGATTTGCAACATCAAAGCTTTCCATTAAAACAATACTGAAACTCCAATATGAGTCTCTCCACTACATTATTGAAAATCAACATTCTAACAAGGAGCTTTCCTACTCATAAAAACCGGCCACGAAATCTGAATTACGCCAGATGATTATAGTCAGGAATGCTCCGAGGGTTTTTGAAAGTAAATTGAAAATAGTGGTTCAAGATATTTGAAGATAGTGTCGTGGTGCTCCGCCCCCTGATTTATAACGATGATTTATATATTGATGCATGATTTATATATTGATCCTGATTTATATATAACGATGCAAAACTTTGAAGATGAATTACACTATAGTGAGGTCCACGTTATAATGGCTGTGGGGGAAGATAGGAGAGAAACGTTGCCGATCCTCTGTCTTGTCAATGCCTTCTATAGACGGTAGCTGATACAGGTTATTGATACTTATTTACTTGATA
>NC_052516.1:345937-368437 GCF_014356525.2 Nilaparvata lugens | reverse complement strand
CAAAATACTTAGTAGGTTATATGGAGCAACAGTGCAGCAAAATCAAAATGAAGTTGGTAACAGTGACTGCTGTGGCTGCTATAGTGAGCAGAGGTGCAACCAAGCACAACGCGCTAATTATTACATTATATATTATAACCAAGGACAACGAGGACTTTAGGATTTTAGGATTAAGGTTTTTATCAATAAAAATTACACAGAAAACATTTGATGCATTTCAGGCAATTTTACCCATAATTACCCACTTTTCATATTCAATGGTAACTGTAGGAAAAACTTAATTTGAAATACGTGCGCAAAGTTCCTCTGCTGCACTCAAGAAACCATTCCGCCCTCGCCTACGGCTCGGGCGTAAACGTTTCTTTCGGTGCAGCAAACTGACACTTTGCGCACTAGTTGCACAAATAACTATTTTTTATTTCCACAGTTATATAGACATTTTTTCAGTTCTGCAGTTCTTTTAGTTCTATGGTTCGCTGTAGTATCTCTCTACCAATTATTACAATTTAATAAAGTGTATACAACAAAGAAAATGATTGTACATTGTGTGAATCTAGATAAAAGCACAGAAATGTTGTATTGAAATAATACAACAAAACAGGACTTTGAGTTCCCGGTGTACCCTTTTTCTGACAGTTATCAAATTATTTTAGCTGTCTCTGACGTCAATATCAAGAAAATTAAGGCATCAGCTCCCTGAAATATTCTACAATGACGTACTCTTCTCTGATTGGTCATTCGAGTGAGACACATAACGCCCTCATTCATCAAATGGTAAAGTTACTTGTGAACTTGTCGTACCATATTTCCATTAATTTTGAGTGAATTAATTTTTATTTGAATCACTATACTACCCTGGAAACGAATGAATGAATATGACGAATGAGAGAAAAAGTGTTTTAAAGTGGAAAAAATCAGCTTGGATGATTGTAATGATAATTCTATTGTTCATTATATAGAAATCTAAACTGGAAATTCCTAATTTTGAATGTAAAGCTCACGAGATGAGACTGTGATGGGTCTTCCCCTATTTTGACAATTCTTTCCATCTTGTACCCCTTATCCTAATTCTCCTTCTCCTCCTCCTACTCCTCCTCCTCCTCTTCCTCCTGCTATTCCTTCTTCTCCTTGGAGTGATCCGAGGGCTGTGGATAGAGTGCCTGCGTAGCAGCATAGAGATCCCTGGTTCAAACCCTCTCAATACCAAAAGTTTTTTAACCAGATCACTCCCGTGTTATCGGATGGGCACGTTAAACTGTCGGTCCCGGCTGAGTATGACAGTCGTAGGCCCTTGACGGCTTAAATTATATATCAGGCGGTGGGACCTTCCCGCAAGGGACTCCCCACCAACAAAAGCCATACGAATTTACTTTTTCCTTCTCCTTATTCCACAATCTCACAATCTCTTTTTTATTGATAGCTCTCTCAAGTCTAATTCCAGCTCAATGCACAACAAAAACAGTTCAAGTGATAAAATTTCCAACGACTCAATTTTCTTCAACATAGTACTGTACTTAGCTTACAATAAACAGTTTTATTGCAAACAATATTCCAATGCTTCAATGGATATTGTAAGTAGACTAGAGCTCTAGAACTATAACTTAGTATCATGATGGAGGATCATGATTTATGAATTGGAAATGCATAAAATGGATGAAGAAATATTCAGGTTTAGTGAGGAGATTTTATTATTTGATAGATCAATCGTAGCTGGAACAAATTTATAAAAGTGTAGGTTGGAAGATGACAAAAAAAGGTTTTTTTTAAACTTTTATAGTCTCTTGAGCAATTTAGGTTCATATATAAAAGAAAATTGTATTTTTTTTGTTCAAGAAAAACTCAAATTACCTTAAGTTTCGATTCAGGAATTAGTGTTGGTGGAAATAAAAGTTGTGCGAAGTTGACAATCTCAAGAATTCGAGAGCAGAAAAATGGAAAATTTCCTTTCTCATCAACTCCCTTAATCTCTGTGAGTTTTCTATTTTCCTCATGATTTTTTTTCTCCACATATTCTTCTTTTTCAGATGTTGTTATACTTCTTATCTTCTTCATCCTTTATCTCCCCTTCTTCGTGGTTAAGTGGTAGAGTGGACATTGCTGTCCAAACTTCGACACGTCTACACATGAAAAAGTCATTCTATTCTTCTCTAAAAATTTGTTCAGATTCGAATCTATCATCTTATACTTTAAATTTTCACTCATATCTTTATGTCTCAAGTCTTTATTGTAGCATAGGTGCAGAACTCTTGCTGATCTACTCTGTCTTTTATTCTTTTTTTTTCTTCTTCTTCTTCTTCTTCTTCTTCTTCTTCCTATTCTTCTTCCTCTTCTTCTCCACATCGCCCGAGGTCTGACACGCGTCCTGGCGCAAGACCCATTTCATTATTACCTCGATCTCCTTCTTCACTCTATCTCAATCACTCTCTTTCTCTTCTCCTTCTTGTTTAGCGCAAAAATCGTGCACAAGTCTTTGGGTATCGGATCTCTTTGTGTGCTTCTAAGAAGGCCTTCTAACTAGTGGTATATATGACCAACCAAATTGTTGTTGTTGGAAACCAAATAGATTTTTATATCTACAGTCGATGTAGGCTACCTACAAGTTCGATCTAGTATAGGAAATAGCGTTGTCAAATAACCTTAATCATACAACATTTCACAATGAAGTCAAAATATCAATTACAATTCCAATAAAACAACTAAATTAATACCTAAATAGCTGATACTGATATCTGATGTGATATTAACTTTTCATTCTTGTTTGAAATGATCAATTTTTTTTGTTCGCCAAAAGAATGTAATTCTAAATGAATTAATTATAAATTTGTATGATCAAGATTAAATATGTTGTTAATTGATAATTGACCGAGCGAAGTGAGGTCTAAGATTCAAGACGACGGTTTGGCATTTCTCTTAATGTTTAAATGTTTGAATGTTTATATGTTGCGCATTTACGGCGGAACGCGGTAATAGATTTTCATGAAATTTGACAGGTATGTTCCTTTTTTAATTGCGCGTCGACGTATATACAAGGTTTTTGGAAATTTTGCATTTCAAGGATAATATAAAAGGAAAAAGGAGCCTCCTTCATACGCCAATATTAGAGTAGAAATCAGACTATAGAATTATTCATCATAAATCAGCTGACAAGTGATTACACAGATGTGTGGAGAAGCCAGTCTATTGCTGTATTTCCATAAGGTTCCATAAGGTCTATAGTTTCAATCAGGTACTTGTGGATGAGAATACTGCATGAGGTCTACTGTTCACAGAACTACTAGTATTTCGACATTTTTAAGAACGATCCGGCAACGTTTCAGTGCAAGGAAAGGATTACACTATCTTCTTTGTTGAATGATAGACAAGGATAGCACCATCATCAAATACACTGCAACGTGGACCTCACTATAGGAGACACATACATGTATATGGAGTGATCCGTGGTCTAGTGGATAGAGTGCTTGCGTAGCAGCATAGAGATCCCGGGTTCGAACCCCTCTCATTACCAAAAGTTTTTTTAACCAGATCACTCCCGTGTTATCGATGGGCACGTTAAACTGTCGGTCCCGGCTGAAGTATGACAGTCGTAAGGCCCATTGACGGCTTAAATTATATATTCAGGCGGTGGAACATTCCCGAAAGGGAACTCCCCACCAACAAAAGCCATACGAATTTATTTATACATGTATATAAGATGCAAGTGACGTATACAAGACTATACAGCTACTTGTATATGGATATAGTATCCATGATAGATTACCTATATCCAGAACCGCCGGTTAGCGAAAACCGTCGGTCACGATTTAACGTCGGTCAATCGCTAAATCGTGATCACTTTGATCTCGAAAATCTGGGACCACACCCAGTTAGGATTTCTTACAATTTCCACTAGTGAGATTTTAAACTGTCAGCGTTGGTTTAATGGTGGACATTGATGTTATTTTCGAGAAATACTGAAAGTTTTAAGTGAGTTTATTCCATACCGTAGTTTGCCCCATGTCTACTATAAAGTAATAGCAAAATAATTATTATTTGCGATTACTATAATAATATTGTACTAGCACAAGTTCAGATAGGCCCAGAAGGAGTTCAAATGCCAGATTTCTGTAAATGAATTGAGTTAGCGAGTGAAGTGATTGGGAAAAGTTGGGAATAGTTTGAAATGAAAGATTTTGTAACCTGGTTTTCCTTGAAAAGATCTAGACAAGAAGTTGTTCAATTCTGCAAGAAATCGGTACCGACTTAACTGCCCTAAGCTCGATAAAGTTTGCGATATTTTTCAATTTTGCAACATTTCTCTCGTATTTATTAGTTTTCTAAGTATCTTTGATTTTTATTCTGAAAAATCCTTTAAAAGGCTGCATATTTGCGAGCATGTGTGCACACATTCATATTCAATTATTAACCTTTAAACACCATACTATTATTATTTTACTAGCAGGTAACCCGTGCTTCGCAAGGGTTTTTCTTAAAACTTGACGTAATGAAATCTAGAAGAATTCAAAATACGCCTCGGTTGATTAAGAATTTATATGCTGCATTTCAAGTAGATCAGTATGACCACCTTCCAATTAAAAGAGGAGTTGGATTCAAATGGCGGAAAAAATTTGGTGTGACGGAAACCTGTTTTTATCATTCGAAAGGATCCCCAATCATACCTATCTTCTAATTTCCCTTATAAGAGAAATCTTCTGCTGCTTCCATACAAACTGGCATGACAAATAATTGAAAACTTGACAAACTGAAAACTTGATGTTATAAAATTTTGAAGAATTTAAAATTGGTCTATACCCACCCTCGGTTGAGCAAGAATCTATATGCAAAATTTCAAGTTGATCAGTCCAGTAGTTCTGACGTGATAATGCGTCAAATCTATTTCCCTATACTTTACATCTGTATAGGCTACGTTTATTCCCGTTCTTTCCTTTATTAGTATAGAAGATGATACATGGATGGATGATCATTGTTATTTTACTAAAAGATAGAATAAGTTGAATAGTTTCCCTTTCAGAGGGAGTTTTGACAACCCACAGAACTCATTTTTCATTTGAAGATATAACGAAAAGGTGCATAATATGACCTTATTTTTTTTGCTCAGCTTGCCAAAACACCCCTCATTTCAATATTAAAATTTTCAACTGACTATACACTGAGTCAGTCATTCTATCAGGACTCGAATAATTTTGAAATTTTAATTAAATAAAAATGGACGAATATAATTTCTTTATGTGAATAACAACACCTTCATTCAAAGACATATTAACTGCATGCGTTTTCATATTGCCGATACAGCATTGATGAAACTGTAGACGTTTATTTAGCACTTTGTCTCAAAAATTGTTCTAGCTGAAAAATTAATAATCCAGCCACGTTTAGGCCTAAACATTACATCAGGAAAACGAAGTTTCAAAACTATGTTTTTCAGGTAGAAAGCAATATAGAAACAGATGTTCCTTTTTTAATTTAACCTTTTGATTTGGTGATTTTTAATGAAATCGAATGTACCATTGATGGAATTTAAACATTAATTCTGAAAAATCTAGAAGGAAAATTAAAATTTGGGCTTCCAGGTGCACGAGATTGATACTTTTAGAATCTATGTGCAAAATATTTGGATATCTAAATCATTCCCGTTTTTCCGGTATGCAATCCACAAGTTGACATGTTTTGATGCGAACAAACGACCACACGAACAAACACAACCCTACTCTCTCTTATTATATAGATTTTACAAAATTTTACTTCTAATAGAGCGATCTATTCTGAAAATATTTAGAGTTAAGATTGTATTGAAGATACTTCGTTGTACAGATCAGGTTGTAATAAAAATTTCATCGAAATCCATATTAATCAGTGAAATATATTCAAAGAAAGCAATTGAATAAAGCTAGATTAGTACACAACATTGAAAATATGATTCCTATAAGCTCCAATGGTATTATTCATACTCACCCGGCTGAACTGAGTGGGAATAGTTCAATAAATTAGAACTCGTGGGAATTATATTTTCACTGTTCACTGTTGTGTTATAACCTATGTTTGAACAATTTGTAACTAAATTAGGAAATTGAAGAAGTTTTGGGCAATAGCCTGTTTTTTTCTTTTCCGATCGTTGTATCATTTTTGGTAACCTGATAAATAAATAAATAAAGGATTCGGTAAGACTTTTAAGAATTCGTGGACAATCATAAAATACAGGCATTTCAAATCTGTGTACAATATGTATTATCTGTGTATTACCCAGGCAATAAAACAATGTAACCTCCTACAGTTTTATTAGTTTATTGCGTAATGTTTTTTACAGTTAGTAGGAACACTCATTTTAAAACACACGAACGAGAGAGAGGCCAATTTTCGAATAACTGCAACAGCACACAATCGATGAACGTATAATTGAAAATTGGAAGGTAACAATAATTGTGATTGGAGCAGATAAGTTGTTGAATGAACCAAGGTAGAAGGATCATGATCGGATTTGGTCGATCAAAAACTAATGGCAAACTACCAATAATAAACTAGAAGCTGCTGGAGATCGTAATCGGAAGATTGGGGAAGAGTAGAGGAAGAAGAAGAAGAACAAGAAGAAGAAGGAGGAGTAGGAGGAGGAGGAGGAGAAGGAGGAGGAGGAAGAGAAGGAGGTGGAAAAGAATGGAGAGGGAGAAGAAGAAGAAGAAGAAGAAGAAGAAGAAGAAGAAGAAGAAGATTGATAGGAGGAAACCAATATTGTTCCATCTTGATAGTACTGTAGTTATAAGCAGTTGTTTGGTACCCAGTTATGATTTGCTGCTTGCTTTTTTTGAAACTTTCTTCTCATTGTGTTCCCAGAGTAAACTATGGGTAACTGTTTTCGAAAATCGTGACCAGCTCTTCTAATAATTATTAGTTATCTGGGATCAATTGTTTGGAAATGTTTTCTGAGAATGTTTTAAAAAAAGTTTAGTATTTGAATCTTGTACGAAATCGTAAAGGATGCATTTATTGAATTGCACATTCTCACTAAAAACAAATAAAATAAAATTTAAACTCTTCGAAATAAATATATAGGTTCTGAAGCAAACTACCATCCCTTGACACTGCAAATGCAATCATGTAAGAAGTAGGAGATAGGAGATGTAATTCCAGTAGAGTTTTGATAGAGATAGGAGATATAATGCTAGTAAAGTTGAGGATGGAAATGGAGATAGTATATTCTCTTGATGAGTTCATCAACTAGGCTCAATGAAATTTGAGTGTTAATTTCCAATGCTTAGTTAAAAATTATGCCCTATGTCATCTGTATGAAAATGAATTTCGAATAGAAACATTCTGAATTCTGAGGATGATGTTGTTGTAAATATCCATAACTAGCCGTCAGGCTCGCTTCGCTCGCCATATCCGCCTAGCTAGGGGGCTCAGCCCCCTGGACCCCCTACTGGATCGTCTAAGAATGAGATCAGCAGGCTCGCTTCGCTCGCCTGCATTTTTCATTTGAGCTTTTTTATAATGTTAGGACGATCCAGTCGGGGGTGCAGACTAAACGGATATGGCGAGCGAAGCGAGTACCTCTTATTGAAGTAGCAGTGCCCAATCAATTTTTTCGTGATAAATGCATTTCAATCTTCAACTTGGTGCCAACCTAACAAAGTCAACTCAGCTCAATGCCAACCTGACAAAATTATTAATTTAGTTACCAGTTAACAACTGTTTCGAAGAGGTACTCTCTCTAGATTATAGTTCTATAATAACATATGGTATGGACATTTTCCAATTATAATTAAGAGAATAAGAAGAATATACATGCCGAAAGACGAACTTTAAACCCTTAAAACCACCCTTAGAGTTAACATATTGCCAAAAGATTTCTTAGTGCGCCTCTAAAGGGCCAACTGAACATACCTACCAAATTTGAACGTTTTTGGTCCGGTAGATTTTTAGAGTGAGTGAGTGAGTGCCATTTCGCCATTTCTCACAATATATATATATATCGTATATACATCATCTATATATATATAGATGAATAACAACATGATATTGTCAAATCCACTTATACATAAAACAATCCACGGTACTTGTTCTGGTTGTTACACCTATTACTAATCTATAGTGAACTGAACGTTTAAACATTGAGCAGCGGAATGTAAAGGTCCAGTGAGAGTGGAGCCCTACGATTGGCTATTAGCTGTTGACCAATGAAGGCTGAGCTCTACTGCTATTGGCCGAGACAAGGCACGTTCAAGAATACCGGTATACTCTATATTGGAAGTTTATTATCATGAAAATACAATATTATCATCATTATTTTCCACCTGAATTCTGTGTTATGAATGAAAAAATCTCAGTGCCGGTTGCAGAAAAGCCGGTTGAATTTTAATCGTGATTAATTCCACGAGAACCAATCAGAGAAACCGTCTTATCAAAAAGGCCTTCTCTGATTGGTTCTCGAGAAATTAATCACGGTTAGAATTTAACCGGCTTTTGTGCAACCGGGCCTGAATGTTATATTCCTTCTCCATTAGTAGAATATCTTCTCCTTTATAGAGGATATAAGAAGTGTACATAGTAGTGGATATTAGCCACATTAGATTAGTCATATTAGTATACATTAAATATAGTCAAAAATAGACACTTAGATATTATACTCTCATTCAATTCTCATCGAAAATAATTATTGTTATTTTTTCCTCATCTACTGACATTTCCCATTTTACTTTCCTTGCCCTATTACCATAGGTAAGGAAAGTATTGCTTTCCGAAAAAAAATTAAAGTACCCCAATACCAAATTTCTATACGTGTCAAGTCCCCTGAGACCAAAAAGTGGTTTTTGATATTGGTCTGTATGTGGTGTGTGTGTGTGTGTGTGTGTGTGTGTGTGGTGTGTGTGTGGTGTGTGTGTGTGTTGAATGATTTGCGTCTGTGTACACGATTCTCATCTCCCAATTAACGGAATGACTTGAAATTGGAACGTGAGGTCCTCACAATATAAGGATCCGACACGAACAATTTCGATCAAATGCGATTCAAGATGGCGGATAAAATGGTGAAAATGTTGTCAAAAACAGGGTTTTTCACGATTTTCTCGAAAACGGCTCCAACGATTTTGATCATATTTATACCTAAAATAGTCATTGATAAGCTCTATCAACTGCCACAAGTCCCATATCTGTAGAAATCCAGGAGCCCCGCCCCATCTATGCAAAGTTTGATTTCAGATTCTCAAATATCAGCTTCAGATACAATTTAAACAAAAAAATTTGAGTGGAAAAGCTTGAGCATGAGAATCTCTACAGTTAATATCTAGTAACATTTCCACCTAGAATTAAAAATAAGCTCGAAATTCAAGAAAATGAGATTATCCAATTGCAAAATGTTGGCAACTGTTGATTCTATTGAATGATTCACTATGAAGAGATAGCAGACCTCGGTGTCTCAGCGTTATAACTGTCACCAGCTGGCTCAAATCTTTGAATAGTAGACTGAGATGCGCGGGAACACTAGCGTCACGTGATCAATTTTCTTAACGGCAAGGAAAGTTGTGTGAGTGCGCCACACCAGATTTTTTCGATTTATTATCCTCCTATTTTACAATTACTGTAAAAGATCTACAAACTACATTCCTCAAATTTTGGAAGTCATATCAGTTAAACGACAGTCTAAAAGGTGCACATGAGAATTCTCAATCATTTCCCAATCGATATAATTATTGTAATTTCTTCCTCGATCTGATGGGATTTCCAATTCAGTTCTCAGCCCAATATTTTTATATACTACCATTAAATCTTTAAACCACATTCCTCTCAATTCGACCCAATATTCTTGTATTCTACCATTATATCTGTAAACTACATTCCTAAAAATTATTGCCTTGGATACAGAATCTGGCTCGTTGCATAAAGCGATGCAAATGAATACATAAATGTATTTTTATGGGCAACGAATAGGTCAAAGTTCACGCCATGTTTACATTGACCGGTGATTACTTGAAAGATCATTCTTTAGCCTACAGCTAGAGGCTACTACGTTCACTAATAACATCTGATAGATTTTTAGAGCATATTTGAGAGACTTCAGGCTAAAATGGAACGATATTTTAAAATCACCTTCAGTCATTTCATGATGATATACTACTTGACTATTAATCTAGACCTCAAATAGAGGTTTCCAATAGCATTGTTTGTATGCACTGAAGGAATAAAAATCATTCTTATTCTAGACTTCAAACAACTGTTTACAAAGTATTATTACAGAATTCTGCAATTTAATAGTGAACAGTCTTTTCACATGTCATTAGTATCAACGTTCTTTCGTTAAACTCTTTCAAAATCCTTTCAGGAATACGGGAAAATGATTTATTGTGTTCATATAGTGAGGTCCACGTTAAAATGGCAGTGGAGAGAGAAAGGACTACAGTGTTGCCAAATTTCTGCCTTGCCACTGCCTTCCTTAATATCGGACCTTAATATCGGACCGGTATATCTGATGTAATATCAACGGTCCATTCTTGTCTGAATTGAATTGAATTTATTGCCAAAAATCACATACAAATACTTGTACAATACAATCACTAAAGTATGCAATATACAATTACCTACAATTAGACATTTATTGTAACTTGCACAACAATAATTAATCCATTGAAGTAATCAATATTGAATTTTATTCCTCAAGATGTCACCTGGTTATATGGGACATATATATATGAATCATATATTTATCTCAATGATCAGGATTTTAGAGTTTTAAATTAGAAAAGTTTAATGAACAGTGTTTTTGTCTTTGAACAATCTTTATCATCGACAGAAAGATTATTTATTTCATTTGTTGTCAAAATTAATGTAGCTTCTTTTTTGTTTTTAATAACAAACGTGCCGCTTGTGCGACAGATAAAAATATGTACTTGAAATGGTTTCATGTTTGGCATTGACTGAGTTTATATTTAATACCCAAAATTTTACTTTTGGTCAGTGTGTGAGGTCGTTCGATAGGACTGAAAGTTAAGTCCGGCTGATCCAGTGAAAGAGGCTAGATTTCGGTTCGTTTAATAGTCCAATTATTCTGTCACAGATCGGGCAGTATAAAAATAATTGTATTGTTAAGGGAGACGGGTTCTGAGCCTATTCATTGGTTCAGTAAATATTTGTTCTTTTAAAATACTAAAGTCGCGAAATACCAGTGGATGCCAAAGTGGGAAGCTATTTCAAAAAGGTAGGTGACTACTGAATCATTGTTCTTAATTTTTCATAACCACAAACATTGAATTCTCATTTAGCAGCAAGCGAGTGTTTTCCCCATTAATTCATATCAAATATTGTTTTATAATCAAATTAATCTTGTTTTGTTCAAATGTATTATGTTAAAGATTCATTAATTAAAGTTCTAGTTATTCTGTTTTTTTTTCTTGTTATCATAGTTCTTTCCCCTTACATATTTGGTGTAGGCATATCTTGCCTTACAAAGAGAAATATTTTTGAATTATTAAATAATCTATTTTCATGATTGAGATTGTTTATCCTGTTAATGGATTATTCTTCTACATTGTTGGAAAAAACTATCTGGAATCGTTGCAGAGGTAGAAAAGGATATCGCTCTCTGCTTTGTCGAGTGATAGACAAGGATAGCAACACCAATGTTGATCAAATACTGCCATTATAACGTGGACCTCACCATTGCCTGATGCGAAATATTATGTTCTCCTTAGAACATTATGTAGATTGTATCATATAGGTAACTGATCCTTGACAACATAATATGTAATCGAGGCGTAGCCTTGTATGTTACATAAAATAAGACATAAATAGATATATACAATGTGGATAAACATGCAAGGATTTTGAACCAGCGGCCTTCTAAATAACTATCTAGTCTTAATGCTCAGTTCTGTCTAATGGTCGGTTATAGGTGGGCATTATAGTGGACCTGGGTGGTTATGGTAGGCATTATAGTGAAATTATGTATCAGGTATAATCGTTGTTTATGGTCTGAGGCCTTGTGGCGAGCAAAATGCCAAGTAAAATTGCGGAGTGATGGCTCAATTTATAATGGACAGTTTAAGGGGTCTGCTGTTATGATTATCTTGTTTGTAATGCGTGATATGAAATTCATGAAAGGGAATTTTCGTTTGTTATATTTCAGGGAAATAATATTTTTTCATGGAAAAAATATTTTTGGAATAATTACCTTTGGTTTTCCATCTGGTTGCTCTGATTTCTGTTGTTATTCTGTCAAGAAATGAGTTGGAAAGTTTTTACACATGAAATTAAAAAAAAATCGCATAGAGATCGCTTACCATCTACCATAGACTTAAACAATTATGAGTTTTAAGTATAACGTATCCACGTCTATACGTTCTCTCTCCTTCTACCCAACGGTATCATCTTTGATCTTTCAATTTATTGCCAAGTTAAATTGATCCTTGTATGGTGAATAATGGATTCCAGACGTAATACGAAAATAATTTTGAATTAGCTAACATTCTGTATTGTTTATTTCAAATTAAATTTACTTTCTTATAGATATGTCAAATCCAACGACATCTCAGTCAAAAATAGAATATATTATAGCAAAATAGTTGACCGAGCGAAGTGAGGTCTAAGATTCAAGTCAACGGTTTGGCATTTCTCTTAACATAATTATTATTCAACGAAAATCCCAAATAAATGCTGCAAATCACCCCGAAGACTTCTGCTACTGCAGACATTGACAACAGGGTTAACAGCTAGATGGAAATTCGATGAGAACTACTATCCAAAAATTAGTTGCCAGCCCGGAATCGAACCGGTAACCTCCCAATGGGCTGGCAACTAATTTTTGGATAGTAGTTCTCATCAAATTTCCATCTAGCTGTTAACCCTGTTGTCAATGTCTGCAGTAGCAGAAGTCTTCGGGGTGATTTGCAGCATTTATTTGGGATTTTCGTTGAATAATAATTATATATTAATTAACATTTGAATAAATGCATTCTCTATTTAATTTCATCTGTAATTTCTCTTAAAGTTTGAATGTTTGAATCTTTCTGGTGATCTTCTTATTGACCAAGTGAAGTGAGGTCTAAGATTCAAGTCACCGGTTTGGCATTTCTCTTAATAATTAAATGTTTGTATGTTTAAATGTTTTTATGTTTATATGTTGCGCATTTACGGCGAAACGCGGTAATAGATTTTCATGGAATTTGACAGGTATGTTCCTTTTTTGATTGCGCGTCGACGTATATACAAGGTTTTTGGAAATTTTGCAAGGATAATATAGAAGGAAAAAGAAGCCTCCTTTATACGCCAATTTTAGAGTAAAAATCAGACTAGAATTATTCATCATAAATCAGCTGACAAGTGATTACACAGATGTGTGGAGAAGCCAGTCTATTGCTGTATTTCCATAAGGTCTATAGTTTCAATCAGGTACTTGTGGATGAGAATACTGCGTGAGGTCTACTGTCCACAGAACTACTAGTGTAGTTAGATTGTAAGGACGTCAGCCAATGAGAGAGGGTTGTGGGCGTGGTTGAGCACCTGGTGTACGCGATTGGTCGACGCTGTGTGAGCGTGTGAATACTGTGTTCATACATAATCTTCAACTTTCATTAATTGGAATCACTTCTTACATCAAATGTTGGAAACAGATGTATTTGTTATTGTTGTGATTGTTGATTGTACTAGTCTCCTTTGTAAATAGTTACTTTTCAAAAGAACGGAAACTTTTGAATGTGAAGTTCAAAATGAACAGAAATTACTGTCAAATAGGCCGACTACCGATAGTATTAAATTTTGGATTCCATATTGAACAAATAATATACTTATGGCCAGAATATGGCTTAGTGATGACTAACCAGTGCGAGCTCGTATTCTAATACAGTATTTTTTCAGTCCTGTCACCAAGTTTTTAATAGTTTATGAAACTGAAAATCAGATGAAAATATAGGGTTGTAATATACAAAAGGAATGTGATATTTTATTGCTCTTTTCTTAGTTACTGAAAATTATTGAAGAAATGCTCAAAATGTCCTCCCATTGAAGATAAAAACGCTTTGACTCTTTTCTAAACAATATTGAAGTTAAAAAATTCGACTGAGTCATTGTCAATATTGTATCATTTTCAAGTCAACTGGAAAATGTGACCGGTGTGGTCACGAAACCATGGTCGTGTACCGAATAAAACTGTGTAGAATTTGACAACATATTTGTGTTTTTATTTAAATATTGAAGTTCTTTGGTAAAATACATTCTGTTCATAAGACGACTGGAATCTACACAGAATTTTGTTCGTTTTTTAATCTACACAGAATCTAAATCATAAATTTAAGTTTGATTTTTGGTCCTTCAAAATTATTTCTTTAAAATGTGAATATCTACTATTTTAGTGATAATAAGTGAAATATATTCCTTCTTTGGTTTGAAACATCTTAATTGAAATCTACATTGTGAAAATAATGAAGACTGAAAATTTTGTGAAGTGAACACTACAAGACTTAACCTATTTTGGACTATGTGTACCCTTACATAATTTGGGAGAGGAATAGCACCAGGCTACCTTATTTTTCTCTCCCTGTAATTTTTATTGTACTTTTTGTATGAATTAATAAGAATTAATAATTAATAATAATAAGAATTTTACACCGCACAAGATAATCAACTCGCACTGCCGTGTTTTATAATTCAGTAGAGCTTCCACTTCATGAGACAAACAAAATTTTCCTTTATCGGAATTAAATTAATAACAAAAGGGTAAGATGTTTTAAAAATTACGCTGCAATATAAATGGGGCTCTTGAGATGTAACTTGAATCAACACAACATGTAAATGAAGAGTACACCATACAATAAACTACATGGAGAACTGGGCTATATCAATACAATACAACATACTGAAACTATGTTCCGACAAATAATAAAACTTCACGAATGAAAGTGAGTGAGTAGACATCTACCGTACTTTGGAAAGTAATATTTGAGTGATATGAGTGAGTGGGAATCATAATACATAATAAGTTATTCTTCATCCTCCATTCTCACCATCTTACCACCTTTCAATTCAACAATAAACGTTGGAATGTCGATCTACTTTCAAATCCAGATGTTTCTAGCCACTAGAAATATTCATCACCATCTTTCTTATCTTCCTCTTTTTCTTTTTCTTCTTCTCCACCATTTTCTTCCTCTTCTTCTTCTTCTTCTTCTTCTTCTTCTTCTCCTCCTCTTCTCCCTTCTTCTCCTCGTTCTTTCTTCTCCTCCTTTCTCCTCCCTTCTTCTTCTTCTCCTTCTTCTTTTCTCTTCTTTATCCTCCTTCTTATCCCTTCCTTATTCTCTCCTCCTTCTTCTTCTTCTATCTTCTCTCCTCCTTCTTTCTCTCTTCTTTCTTCTCTTCTGCTTCTTCTCCTCTCTTCTCTCCTTCTTTCTCCTCCTTCTCTCTTCTTCGCCTCTTCTTTCCCTCCCCTTCTTCTTCTCTCTTTCTTCTTCTTCTTCTTCTTCTTTTTCTTCTCTTCTTCTTCTTCTTCGTCTTTTCTCTTCTTCTCTTCATCTTCACCATTTCTTCTTTTCTTCTCCTCCTCCCCATTTCTTCCTCTTCTCCTTCTTCTCCACCATCTTCTTCCTCTTCTTCTTCTTCTTCTTCTTCTTCCTCTTCTTCTCTTCTTCCTCTACTTCTTCCTCTACTTCTCCACCATCTTCTCCTTTTTTTCTACTGCTCCACCGTTTATTCCTCTCTATTCTCTTCTGCCTTTTCCTCGTCTTCTCCAACATCTTCTTTTCATTTAGCTTTCGTCCCTTTCTGTTAACCACTAGACAACCTCTCAACCACAGCTTCTGACAGCTGAATGATGAATTTAGACCGTCAATTATGGTCTCCCTATTATTATATGGCTGTATATAACGGTGATATTACATTGTAAACTGGTCCTTCTATACCTGTATTGTGGCATTAGGATGCATTGTGCAATAACTTTCAGATCGTATATTGAAAATGTTCATTGACGCCTACAAAAGTTGAGAGTTGAGAGACAGAAGTGGAATTGCTAATAGATGTGGCTTTCATTTCATGGTGATGTGTCGGTTTGTGGGATGTGAAAGTGTGAAAGGATGTGGGATGTGAAAGAGTGTGAAAGGATGTGGATGTGAAGAGAAAGGAGAAAGATTGTGGTGAGGAGGAATAAAATGTGGAGGAAGAAGAGGAGGAGGAGTGAGGAAAGAGGAGTAAGTATTAAATTGATTGAGTACTTTATTTATGTAGATTACAATGTATACTGGCTTATACACTTATATACAATAGCTTACAATACAGCAAAATTATAGATGAATTTACATACTATAAGACAGAAAATAACTATGAACTGTATATGATATGAAAAAGCAATGGTAATATAAAATAATATAGATAATAATTATATTGTTATGCATCTAATAAATTGGCGGAGCTTTGGACATATCAATGTCCATTTCGGAAAGAATATAAAAATATCTCCCCACTAACTCTCTACAAAAAGGGGAGAGAAAGAGAGGAGAAGAGAAGAAGGTAGCTCTATAGTGTGGTCCACGTTATAATGGCAGTGGATAAAGATAAAAGAATAGCGATGCCGATTCTCTGCATTAATTAATTTATTTCTACACTGTCAAAAAACATACTTGGCATCGTTGTGGACCTGGAAAAGGATAGTACCACCGGCTTGGTCGAAGGATAGACACGGATAGCAAAACAAAAATGATCAAATACTGTCATTAAACGTGGACTTACTATAGCTGAATGTTGAAAAATATCACAAATAAGTTAAAAAACACTCCATTTTATGGGCTACTTTGTACAATCAATGAAATAATATGAGAACTGTAGGAGTGTTTATTATTAAAACTTTAAAATATTTCAACGATTAGTTTCGACCATAACTTAGGTCATTTTCAAGTTCAAATGTAGAAAATAAACCATCTATTTATTTATTTTCTACATTTCAACTTGAAAATACCCAAGTATGTTGAAAGAAGTCGTTGAAATATTTTAAAGTTTTAAATAATAAACACTACAATTTCTTTATATTCTATTAATTTGTACAAAAGTAGCCCATAAAAATGAAGTGTTTTTACTTAAGAAGAAGAAGAAGAAGAAGAGAAGAAGAGAAGAAGACGAGAAGAAGAGAAGAGAAGAAGAAGAGAAGAAGAAAGGAGAATAGGAAGTATGAGAAAAAGATGTTCTGAAAATTGAGAATAAAGTTGCAAGTATCCAGCCCAACAATTCTAATTTATACGTCACCGGTATTGTTACCAAAATACTCTAAAATTATAGTAACTAGATGTTTATCACCTAGACCTGTAACTATGGTGAAACCTCGTTATAATGGCAGTATTTGATCAGATTTGATGTTGCATCCTCGTCTATCATTCGACAAAACAATAACGCAATCAAAATATCAACATTGATTTTCAACAAGAACTAACCGTTTACACACAATTCGGTATACCGTTTATACTTCTAAAAGGCAGTGGCAAGGCTGTGAATCGACAACACTGTCTTCTATCTTTCCACTGTCATTTCAACGTGAACCGCATGTATAACCGCTACTTCTCATTACTCAATACTTCACCACCAGTTTATTAGCATTACGTCTGGAATATTTTCACCCATCTTCATAAAAAAGTTTCCCACAAAACCTCTACATTTCGTAACAATAAATATAAACTTATCATCATCTGTTATGTAATGATATTGTTTGTCGTTACTGAGACATGAAAAGTGTACATAAGAGACACCACAAAAAACTGAAGATTATAATTAAATTAATGATTATAGGCTAGAATGAACAACACTGAAGATGTCCTATGTTTGGTATTTTGAATATAAAGGTGCGTACAGATATACGCGCCGCGAACATGAGCAATTCACTTTTAATCAGCTGATGCCAAGCTTTTTATATCTGTATCTTACCGTTTCTGTAAAAATACAGATATAGTCAGCTGATTATAAGTGAATTGCTCATGTACGCGCCGCGAACATGAGCAATTCAAATCAAATCAAATCAAATCAAATCAAATCAAATCATTTATTTTCACCATTTAAAAAAACAAAACAATCACAAATAAAGAGCGAATCAAAAAATTATGAATAATAAATTTAAACAAAATACAAGTGTTACTTAAAAATTAGAAAATAATAATACAAAATCATAAATATCTCTTCACATATGTAAATATAATTTACTTATTATATGGCATCACCAGCAAAAGAATAAACTTTGCCCGCTGGTGACCGTTGCAAATCGAAAATAGTATAATAATATTTAAAACAAAAAAAAAATCCTCATCATTAGTCATTTCTGAGAAAGAAAAAAAGATAAAAGTAAATAAATTATAAGGATCAAAACTACTCACAGAAAACAAATACAAATAGTGGAAGAAACAACCAACGATGTACACTCGACCAATTTCGACTCGCAATTCACTTTTAATCAGCTGATATCAAGCTTTATATATCTGATTTTACCGTTCTGTAAAAATACAGATATAGTCAGCTGATTAAAAGTGAATTGCTCATGTTCACGTCGCGTATATCTGTACGCACCTTAACAGGTGATATAAGAGACTCGGAAAGGAAATCGTGACAGTTGAAAAATTGTTTGAATTTTTTCCACCATGAAGTAAGTTCTGTGAATCAAAAATTTTATTATTCTGTTGACATAACCCAGAAGTTTTATAGAGTTTGAGAATATAATTTCGGGGATAATTATTGTCAAATTCGTTTCTTACGTTATGTCATGGATAATAATTGTTCCTCACATTTCATGAGTTCTAAATACCCATTCACAATATTTTTTAACAATTTGTTTATTTTCTTCCTTGATAATTTATTCACTTACCTCAGCTTTCTCCTAAAGCCCTGCACACACACATAGATTTTAGTACGTACGATTTTTTGCCGTCCTAATGAGTTCTATCAAATTAAACGGAACTTGACAAATTGAATGAAAAAGACTGAGAAATTGTCAAAAAAACACTGATTTATTGATAATTAGAGAGACTGGTTTGAGTTATTACACCATTGTCAATCTCTGCTAAACTCAGTTTAATTTGACAATTTCTCAGTCTTTTTCATTCAAATGATTAATACCACAATATCAACTTCTCAAATACACAAAACTGGAACTTGACAAACTCATCTGTTAATCTGCTAGAATTTACAAGGACGACAAAAAATCGTACGACCAAAATCGAGTGTGTGTAGCTAGCCTAAAAGCCCCCACACATCACATTGATTTTTGTTCGTACGATATTTTCCGTCTTTAGAAATTCTATTGGATTAAACGGATGATTTCAAACAGATTATGTTTGTCAAGCTCCGTTTAATCTGATAGGACCCATAGGACGACAAAAAATCGTACGACCAAACATCGATGAGTGTGTAGCTACTCTAATCAGAATCTCTCAAGTATCAAAATCATCGTTCATTTCTGTAGGTAGAGGGCCCATTGTATTGCACAATATATTATAATGTTCATCGGATCCATATTCAAACAATAGTACAGCAAAAGTGACCAATCATGTTATCTTTATATGGAAGGTTTTAGAGCACTTGAACAGACGTGAAGCATGGTGTATTATCTTACTCTCTTCTTTACATACTTCTTCTTCTTCTTCTTCTTCTTCTTCTCTCCTTCTTCTTCTTCTTCTTCTTCTTCGTCTACTTTGGCAGCATCCCAGCTATGACCTTTGGCCTGTGTGGCCTATAGCTTACCACACCTCCTATTTCTACTTCTGTAGTGGAAGTGAAAGTATTTTATCAGAGCAGCTCAATGGAGTGACCACTTATGCTCAATTCTTCCTCCTCCTCCTCTCCTCCTCCTTTTTCTTCTCTTCCTTCTTCATAATCGTTTCTGCATTCTTCTTTTATTTCTTCTGTTCTTCCATTTCTCCTTCTTCCTCTCTTTTTTTCTTTCTATTTCTTCATAATCCCTCTATACCATATTTTTTTCCTCCTTCTTCATTATCTCTTTTCTTAGTCCTCTCTCTCCTCTCCTCTTCCATCTTCTTCCAACTAATTAACTTGGATATCAATAATATTATCGTACAATATATAGTGAGGTCCATGTTATAATGGAAGTGTTCGATTAGCAATGTATTGCTATCCTTGTCTATCATTTAACAAAGCGGATAGCGCTGTCTCTCGCTTGTTCTGTTGCCAGATCGCTTTCAACAATGGAGAATTAATAAATTATTAACAAAATATTCCAACTCAAATTATATAAAATATATTTTCTTATTATTATCAATAAGTATTATAACTATTTTTCCTTTTTTTTTAATCTCAATATTGTATTGTACAAATATGTAAAGGAGACAGATTGGGGTGTCCCCCGTTGTCCATTATGAATGAATAATAAATAAATGAAAAATATTATTAAATTCATTATAAATATAACTTATTGTAAAATATAATTGATTTCTTTAAACGAGAATGAACAGTTAATATTACATCAATAAACCTACATCAGCTACCTTCTATAGCAGGCATTGAAAAGACAGAGGATCAGCAACGTTGTTCTTCTATCTTCCTCTACTGCCATTAAACGTGGACCTCACTATGGATATTTTTCATATACAGTACAATTTTCTTGTTCTCGCTATTTGTCAAGGGAATTCTGCAAAGTACAAATTTCCCTCACTACCTTTGATTTTCCTCCCTTTTCCCGTACTTGAACCAAACATAAGCAAAGGTCCAATCAAAACTATGCTATTTCACCTCCACAAAATTCATATGATAATACAGGTAAACTCTTTAGAAAGAGGTCTCTCATAACTGTAACTGGAGACTATTATTTCAAAATAGTATTGTATGCCTCAATTTTCTCGAATTTCGACCTTGGAATAGTTCTATCTTTCACTATAATCGTTATGCAGGGTTATGTTTGGATTTGAACCAAGATTGGTTACGCAAGAAACTCATGTCACTGGAAAGTAAATCTCAAGCTAGTATTGCAAATGATACTGAGGGAACATTTCTTTGTTTCTGTAACAAAGCTTCATCTCATTTCTTAAAAATTCGACTGAGTCTCTGTCAATGTTGTAGAACCTTTCCATGATAAAACACATTTTTTTCAAATTCAAATAATCTTTATTCACAAGAAAAAAAAAAACAACATAAGAGAATATATGCATACTGGATATCCCCACAAAGACAACAAGTCTGGATGTATTTTACTTTCCTTGCTCTATTACCATAGGTAAGGAAAGTATTGCTTTCCGAAAAAAATTAAGGTACTCCAATTTCTAAATTCTATACGTTTCAAGGTCCCCTGAGACCAAAAAAGTGGTTTTTGTTCGCCAAAGATACGCCGATATAGTACAGGTGTTTCTCGCCACACTGCACAGAAAGCAGCTGTTATCCAGTCCTATGTAGATCTGAAAGACCTGTTTGCAGACGACGTCAGAAAAGGGTTTCTTTTCCGGTCTAGGCCAGAAAGTTGTCTCTTTCCAGCCGCTATGGAAGTAGTTAATAAGTCATCCGCTAGATCGGGCGAGTGTCCACTTTCATCATCAGCTGAAGTCGCCATGATTTCAGTTCCAGTTTCGAATCAAACTAATTCGCTTCGCAACCAGTTTTTATTCAATTATTTATTGTTGATTAGTGCATTCCGAATTTTCAAAAATGCTTGAAGATGACTGTGGTATTCCAAGTAAAATTTTAAAAGAATCTGAAATCCTTACTGCAAATCTTCTACCACTAAAATCAAGAGATAGGTACGATAGCTTAACGAGTATTCTTCATTTTGTATTCTTTATTTATTTTGTCAGCAATACCTGTAGTGTGGCGAAAAATATCGTTCGCACCACGGGCAAAAATGTTTTCCAGCTCTCAATCTTTTCTAGTCCTCGGCCTACGGCATCGGACTTGAAAACCGATTTCGAGCTGGAAAAATCTCATTTTCTGCTCTAGGTGCGAAATATAATATTTCGAGATCAAATTGACATAATGCGTTCAAATTCGGGCAGAGGTTCCGTTGAGGTCTACATGCAGGCGAGCGAAGCGAGCCCGCTGATCTCATTTTGGACAATCTAGTCGGGGGTCCAGAATCCGGTACAGGGTTTCGCTGAGGTCTACGCAGGCGAGCGAAGCGAGCCCGCTGATCCCATTTTTGGACGATCCAGTCGGTGGTCCAGAGACGGATATGGCGAGCGAAGCGAGCCTGACGGCCAGTCTATGATATAATCATCAGAGCACTTCCAAAAAACAAGACGTAAAACAACAAAATCACGGTTCCTTTGCAGTTTTTTTTTCAATTTTCTTCCTGCTCTGTTAACTCACCAACAAAGTGCATGTTTTTGTTTAGAACAGTGGTGTGTTACACACTGTCTATTACGGTAACCGGTTACGAAAAAAAAATGCTTGCAGAAGTTTAAAAGCTTAGATAGGAAAATCGTGACCACTGTACGCTTGTTCGAGCTACATGAAGGCTACAGATCATTGGTCAGCTGTTGGTGCTTTATTATTGGCATGTAAACGGTGAGGAGGAGGAGGAGGAGGAGGTGGAGGATGATGAGGAGAAAAGTGCAAGTAAAT